>NC_135549.1:24529841-24692341 GCF_964340395.1 Glandiceps talaboti
GAATTACACTCAATCATATACAGAACAACATGTAGCGCATATTGATGTATTTTAAAAGTAACATATGGAATTAAAAACAATTATTTAAAGACGACAGAGAACTGGATACGTAACCTAGGGGTTGTCTTATTTCCATTAACACTCTTAGAATTGCTTTTTACTTCTTCTTTGACAGGTCCAGGCTAGAACATGGAAGTGCAATAGTGTGTCTTGTCACTGTGGAGTTACAGTTAGGGAAAATAACAACGTCATCACTGTTGACATGTGCTATGGATCGTATGGAAAAACTGCTCCACAAGTCATCAAATTAAATGAGGGGAATCTGTCAAAAGGTGTTCACATCACGAGAGACAAAGCCGGGAAAAGGTTTACGGTAGAGTAACGTTTACAACCATATTTGTTTCAGTTCACGTAGTTTTTGGTGGGTTTACGATGCAATTTCTAACAGTCAAAGAGACGAAATATTATATAAAATTGTATAAGTTTATAGAAAAGCATTTGCGTTTGCATAGTGTTTGTTAAATAAAGCTAAATGTTCCATATTAATTTTTTGGACATAATCATATTCTATGTCAATAAATCTGACATTGTTCGTCCTTCATCAACTCTATTCCGACTAGATCAACATGCCTTCCGGTGCCTCAGTTCGAGCTGACACTGCATCTTGGGGAATGAGTGTTTATGTTGAAGTACCAAGTGACGAGTATAACAACTCAGAAGGTCTGTGTGGTACGTTTGATGACGATAGTAGTAATGATTATACAATGGCTAACGGAGATGTTTTTCAGTATTCTGGACGACTACCAGATAGTTTTGCTGACAGTTGGAGGCAAGTACTGCATGATTTAAATACGTATAAGTGAAGGTAATTTGCCCAATTTCGATTTTGAAAAAATATATATGATAAGACCACAGTTGATAAAAAAAAGCCAATGTGAATAACAATCATGTTGCTTTTTTAATTGGGACACATATATAAACACCATAAACTGCTATTTTTTTCCGTGGGTTAGTATTGTTTATCCAGTTATCATATACCTTATATCTTATGTGATGTTGTCATACATAATATTCTACATATTGTCAAGTATGTCAAATCGATTGGAGAATTTTATCGTATACATATGTATGTATGTATGTATGTATGTATGTATGTATGTATGTATGTATGTATGTATGTGTGTATTGTGTATATGTGTATGTATGTATGTATGTATGTATGTATGTATGTATGTATGTATGAATGTATGTATGTATGTATGTATGTATGTATGTATGTATGTGTGTGTGTGTGTGCGTGTGTGTATGTATGTATGTATGTATGTATGTATGTACATGTATGTATGTATGTATGTATGTAGGTATGTATGTATGTATGTATGTATGTATGTGTATGTATATGCGTGCGCACGTGCTTGAGTGTTTTAATTGTATAATTTAAACAAATTGAATGATAATTGCCTGTCTACCTATCTATCAGACTTGGTACTGATGAGAGCCTTTTTTATAAATTGCCTGGAAATATTAACAATGGAGAAACGGACGAGGTCAAATACTGCAGTTGTTTCAAAGATGTCAGTAGCTGTACCCACGGAATTGAAGGAAAGCCAACTTTGGACACTAACACCATTGACATAACTGCATCTCTTGATGATCCTTCCGTTACACCTGTAAGGTACGAGTAATATAAATATAGATGATTGTCAATGTTAATTCATGGACGACACTAGTCTAGAATCAAAGGAGCAAGACTATCCTATAATCTCTTTCAAGAACTATCTCAGAATGACAATATGCAAGTGCCAGATTAACGGTTTTATGTTGAACTTACGAATAGCAATATAGGTCGATGTCAAGATATACTCAACTTTTGCATTACTTTAATATCTTTAATACTAGTGTCAATCGGTTTGTTTCGTTGATAATTTTTTAAGTGTAACTTGGGACTATATGTGTGATTTGTCAAGTAATAAAATATGTAACTAAAACATGTAATGAAAATTCATCTAAATATGCGAGTTCACATGAACACACTCTTTGTATACATGTGCAAAGGAGAAAGCGGAGAACTAGGGAAAACAGTGAAGACGTGTCTTGGTATCCATACACACCTGACCCAACTTTTGTACCGGCTAATGTGTCATGGCCGACACCAAGTGGCTTCACTGAACAGGAAGCACGTGAGTTATGCAAATTAGCTGTCACCAACTCATCAGCAGCTGAGGCATGCCGGGAATTTCCTGGTGTTGACATTTTTACTGGAGTTGAAGGTTGTGTAGAGGATGTTAAGGTAATTATTGATACAGTATTTTGCAAATAAAGAAAATTAAAATATAAGATGACCTACTGCAATTAATGTGTTGTATTGCCGACAATTGTAGTAAGCTGTAATAAACTAGTTATGAATTTACCTATTCGCATGGTAGTTGACTATAGGAATGACCCATGTCTGTGTCTGTCAGTCCATCTGTACTTCCACTGGTAGCCACATCTCAGTCACCCATAACTTAGTCTAGCCGTGGCCATTCCTCATCTCAATGGAATGTCAAGTCTGAAAATAACTTTTTCTAGACGTCCGGGCTAGCTCTTACTGCGAAATCCGTTCGCTTATTGTATCAGAAGAAAGCCCGAACGTCTAGCAGTAAGACTTAACTCAGTGTACCCAAACCTGGCATACATGTTAAACGCTATACAACACATATGAACGTTACTTAATTTTGTGACCTTGACATGTATGGCAAAGTGGCGGGCATATTTGTGATAAAATATGCATTTTGTTCTATACCTCAAAAGTTGCGTTCATACAAACACAATTTGAGTGTCCCTTCCCACAGCATCAATGTTTAGCTTTCTAATGAGATCTTTACTTCCATCTTTAAGGTCAAATCGAAATTTGCACAATAATTGTAGTAGTTTTGTTCATGAGGCCATCATTCAATTTTCTAGATCTATGTTATCAGAGGTAAGCTTTGCTACAAGATGCTATATATAACCCCTTTCCAGTGACCTACATAATCAGGGTCAAATAGCATTTTATCCATATATTTTAACTTTTCAATGTATAGATACAATTCAAGATTACACATCCATGCTTGTAGAGATGAGCATTCTATTAAGAAACTGATATTTGACCTTGAGTATCAATCTTCTGGCTCAAATAGCAATTTGATAAATAAAGTCGAAAAGTATTTTCCTCTATAGATGGTTTTTAACCCTCGGGCTGCTAGAAGGCTGACATTGTCCCAATACTGAATGTCTTGTACAGTAAATATTCATTTCCCAGTAGTGTGTTGGGTCATCAATTAATGTCCCTTTTTGACATTATGTACATGCTTTTAAGAATGATATTATGAATTATACGTTAATTGTAGGACCCTATCCTAGACACCAATTGGCAGTACAGTTTGTGTCTGGGGCTGTGTCTTCGATGAAGACTTGTTACTTTCACATTTGTACTCCCAATAGTTGCGTGTAAACTTAGAACTTTAAGAAGGTCGAAGCATATCAAGATATCTAGTATTGACTGTCCATGCTATGATTTAGTTATCAGATAGTATGGATTTCCTCGTCACTGTCATAAGTGAAATGCAAACTGCCTGTCAAGAACAAGTATTGAAGAATGTCGACCTTTATGAGATTGGTAAGAACGTATTTATATCCTTTGGTCTTGCTTTCCAAACATTTTTTGTCAACTTTGAATGTCACATTAGTTATATTATATCACCAAGCTGGCATTTGTTTCTTCACAATATTCAGGTGATAATGGCACTGTGATAGCGACTCCTCCAACATTCTTACAAGATTTAATCTGTCCAGGGGAGTGTAGTGTTAATGGTATATGTGTGAATGGAACATGCAATTGTGACGATGGTTAGTGCATTACGCTATGGACTTTATATGCATATAGTAATGGAACAAATATTGGGTGAAACTAATTTTTTTTGTAAACATGATCCCTAACATTCTGTTGGACAAAATGAGAATATTGCCGAAGTAACAAACCTGAGGAATATAAACTACACGTTTGTAGCATTAATTTTTGTATAATTATTTGCCAAGCTTGTTGTAGTTCCATTTTGCTAGTTACTAATTGACTCCAAAGTTCCAATTTAGATCCATGTGTATACCATTGGGATGACGAAGCTTAATACTAAAGCACGATTCCACACCACTTTATTTATTTATGTAGTATATTGAATATCAGGATTTTCAGGTTCAGACTGTTCTATTGACTCGTCAAAGCCTCCCGAAGTCTGGTTTGTATTAGGTGAAGAACAAGCAGTGTGTGATATTCGACAGGAAGATTGTACAACCATTAGTATGATTGGTGACAATTTCTTGGATTCAGAAGATCTGACATGTTACTACTTTGACGGGAATGTTAGTGGTCTAATGTTTTGATACTGATACTGAAGTGTAAATTTCTGTCACAAGGCTTAATATTTAAAGCCTCTCCACATACCTTGTAAATTTACACTTCAGTATCTTTAGACTTTCATTTACGTTATCTTTGTTTCTCCGGTATTCATATCCACCTGGTAATGTATGTTTTACTTAATACAATAAAGATTGAATGTAAAATATATACAGCTATGAATTTTCTACAATGTCATAATACCAAAGTAATCATTTCAGATGACTGGTGACTCGAGTAAGGAAGTTACTTATTACACAAAGGTTGGAGTGTCCATGAGGAGTTTCCGAGAAGTCTTTTGTGAGTTTGATGCTCCTATGGTGATTCCTGGAAATCCTGATCTGGTGAAAGGGGTAACTGTCAAACCAGTGGTGATGTTTATAAGTAACGATGATGGCCAGACTGTAAGTGAAGGGTTGCCATTGACAACCTATGATTCAAGATGCCAGGACTGCAATGATGATGGGGATTGTCAAATGAAGGTCAGTGAACTTCTCATAATACACTGTGAAATGCGAGATCGAAAACAGGATTTGTCGTGCTGTCGAGAGAAGCATTAACGGTTTGATATACTGATAAACACATATTCAATGTCGATGATGTGGTCTAGAACAAAATGTTTGGTTCCGGTTACCCGACCCACCCAGTTTTTCACTGCCTAACCTTTTTTTTTTTTACTTATTCGAGAAAAAAATAAAATCGCGAAAATTGTGAAGTCTCGCTAGAAATAGTGGATATTTAAAAAGATACATAAAAAATATATAAAATATACTTACCCCAACTATTCCAATATTGAGCGTAATCGGAACCACGCGC
The DNA here is from genome assembly GCF_964340395.1 of Glandiceps talaboti. NCBI lineage: Eukaryota > Metazoa > Hemichordata > Enteropneusta > Spengelidae > Glandiceps > Glandiceps talaboti. The sequence continues at coordinate 24,535,072 of NC_135549.1, forward strand.
TTTTTATGTTAGGGCTAAATTTAATACTGTGAAACAACAGAAATGTCAGCGCAAATAGAGAATGATTTGCAAAGGTTGACTAAAAGATATGCCAAGATTTATGTGTGGTCGAATCGCACCACTAAATTTACTTGATCTGACGATTAACGTGGCCTTCTCCTTATCATTCATACAACAATACATTTCCCTATAAACTATTGCAGTTGAATTCGTGTGAAATTAATGGGCATTGTTTTGAAGACAAGGAGTTCCATCCAACAGACATGAAGAGACAATGTCAACCAGACATCGACAGATTTCACTGGACTCAAATAGTGGATGACAATGGTAAATATCTCTTGTTCATAAATGGGTTTCAAACATCACAGATTTCAAACATTTAATCTAGTACTTATTCATAAAAAAACTGATCCGACATTATGAATAGTATAGTATTAGAGATTTTTCATAGATAATTTTGCATTATTATCTCATTACTTTATTGCATGACACCTGTTTCACACTGAAAAAGAGATATGAATTTTACTTGTAGGTGGCAATGACCAAACTCCATACGTCATAATTGGAGTTTCGTGTGCCGTTGTTGTTGTATCACTGGTTATAATCCTATGCATAATCTATGTGTACTGGTCTCAAAAATGCAAGCGACATAGAAGTAAGGTACTGTAACCTTGTTTAATCTGTCCAGATAACGACATGTTACAATAGGGTTAAGAAGTCGTTAAAGGGTGTAAGGTTAACATGTTGAACTTGTCGTTAACAATGTATGAAGATGCATTAATTACAAAAGATGACCCATGTCCAACAACAACAACAACAACAACAACAACAACAACAACAACAAACAAACAAACAAACAAACAAACAAACAAACAAACAAACAAACCAGGAAAACGAACCCTGGTATGTGTTTCGGTTATAATATATATTTCTATGTGGTGATGTGATGGAAACAAAGATATCACAACTTGATAATAAATTGCATAGAAATAAAATTACATATATTACTTTGAGAGGAACAGAATATTTGCGAATAATTCCATCGTACGTGGAGTTAGTTCGTCGTCAGTTAATTGGCAAGTATTGAGCTTGATTATCATTAATGTTAGTGAAAACTGATTGACCTACATTGGTGCTCATGCTTGACCGAAAAATGAATGATTTATTCTAGGAAACGCTGAATCTCATTGGTACAGTTATTGTTACAATCTTGTACAACTTTTTTCTTTATTTTTCTTTACAGCTGATATAGAATTCCAAAAAAGGGGTCCACACCAAGATGTATCACATAAGAACGAATAAGGACACGTGTTATAGGGAAACATACACAACGTTTTAAATACAGCTTGATACTTATCCAGGAGTTTAATTTACTAAAGTAATAACTATTTTCAATCACATTAAGACTTGTAAGTTTAATCCAGAATGTCTACGATTAGACTTATGTACATGTTAAAAATTACCATAAAACAATAATATGTAAAGTAGACAGTGCAAGAACAATTCATGGTCCAAAACGCCAACTGTGGTTTACGACGTTGACGGTATGTAATAACTAACATAGTACCCATGGAAAAATACCTAATGATATACATCTATCACTAAAGTGTACCCAGCGCCATCTCGTTATCACATTCATAATTTTGTTTTCTTTTTAATTTTATCCTATTTTTAGTTCATCTCAATCAATCAATCAATCAATCAATCAATCAATCAATCAATCAATCATTTGAGTGACATGTACGTTTAGAATTCATTGTGTAAATAACTTTTTGTGTGAATAAAGTTTCATGTGAAAAATAAAAAAAATCTCTACTTTTATAATTTCCAATTCAAGAGACATGCTTTAATTTAAAGCACGTAATATTCTACGTTTTTTCGGCACATTATAGGTAACATATGAATATCAAATAAATAAGATGGATTTATGGACGATATAGATATAATTCTAAGTATATTCCTTGTGAGAGGAATTAAACTCTTTTGCGCATTGTCTATGAAGTCTTTGTAAAATCTTCAGTAGCTGTGGAGTGAAAACATACCGTCGTCGATATCGAATAAAAGTGTGTAATATACAATATATAATGTTTAAAACCGAAGAATAAAACTAATTGGTGAGGGTGTTTTATCTTATATCTCTCTTGTCTTGACCTGTCTTTCATTACATTGCTCCTTTGTTTCATCCTTGTAAATGTATGTAACATTGTGTATGTAGCCAAAGACAATCAAATCTTACTTGTCTGTGATGTAGCTCCCCACTTTTCGGATCGTGAACTTTTGCATTTATTTTTACTAAATATTGTTCATCTTTAGATACCCTCAAGACTAAGTGTTTACGCGCATACGGACTAAGTGTTCACACGCATACGGTGAAAAGTATGGAGGTCACCCTGTCCCTTCGTAGTAAATTTTAGAGGTTGATTACGTCCTTCTAAAGACTGTACATGTTTCCCACAATCCTATTTTGTCTGTGCTGCCCTCTATCTGGATGACAATACCCTATATTGGACCTTCGTTTGGTCCTGAAAATGGCAATTCAAAGACTCATCCTATGGAAGTACAGAATGTAACTTTATCGATCAACCTGATGTATTTTGCAGGTCAGATAGGTTGCGATATTCACGGAAATAATGTGTACAACAAGTACACTATTGCTGTAAGTGCATTCGGTGATAGGCATGAAAACCATAGAAAGGACGAACAATATACTAGATGTAAACTGAATCATGCCTTCTGTAGGACAAATTTCAGTACTTATATGCAAATAAAAATTATCAAAATGAAAAATTACAGAAGAAGCTATAATGCACTTTGTTTTCTTAATTGTATGCAAACAAGTATCAGAAATTTGAAGATTCCGTCCTCATACAAAATTCTGCGTAATTATCAAAGATATTTATAAGCAAATGACTCATTTAAACTAAAACCCACGCAAAGCTTTACTTACATACTTTAAAGGGGAACACCACACCAGGATATAGAAACATTTTCATAAACCGGGGTTTGAAGTCTTTTCATGATTTTACGTCACCTACAATTACTTGTCATTTCAGAAAAAAACAGCAAATTGATCTTGTGCATATATAGGGTATCTTTGCTATGGGCTATTGCATCGTGGGAGATAGTAGAAATGCATTACTCAATAGTTGAATATTGAATATTCACGACAGCTGTTTCACACTTTTCTTTTAAATTTTGTACTCATGAATATTTGAAATAGCAATTTTTGATCCTTTAGTCCCCAATGGAAAAACAACAACAACACTAAAAACATCATGAGCATAACATCACAATGAATAAAACTATATCATATTGGTTATCATTGTGCATAGTAGGACAATATACAGGGTGTAAGTATACAGCAGTGTTTGTCCACAAGAGAATCGATGTTTACGAAAAATATACACGTAAAATAAAAATAATTTGATTTAAAATTTTGTCATAAGTATAACATAGGTGTATGGATTGTAAGCTTAATTGAGAAGATGACAACACTGTCTTTTTTAGTGCACAGTAGAAATACCTGGTTTGTAAATGCCCTATAAAACAGCACCCTCACACCACACATACACCTGAAATATTATATTCTTCTACTTCATACTTGACTGACTTTCACTGGGTGTTTTCTTCGAACGTATATGCTGTGATACAAAAACCAGATGGTATAATGATGTTGAACGGAAACGGTACAACAGGACAGTCCATGTATTCCAACCAGATTTTTTTTTCGTACGAACTTCCACTCAACGTCGATGTTTTCCTGTGACACAATGAGAAGAATTCATTTACATGATATTTACATTTAAACGAGCTATAATTTATGTGTAAAATGTTAACTCACAGACTGAATTAAGTTCAACGCAAGCACTGAATATTGTAGAGCTGGAAGAAAAAACGAAGATATAAAAACTCAACGTCGATGTTTTCCTGTGACACAATGACAATTACGCACGATATTTATATTTTTAACAAGTGACAATTAAAATATAAATTCAGATTCAAATATATTAGTGTCAAGCCCTGATAGATAGTTTATATTTTAAACCCTGAAGAAGAAGAAAAGGAAAACAAATTCCCTAGTACATTTTATTGCGTATATAGTCAAACCAAGGGAAACTGCGAAATATTCTCAAATTTGTATTATTTTGGACATTAAAATTATTTCACTTTTTTTTTTCATTCTGTAAGCTGTGTTTTTCTTGCAATATAACATTTTTTGTTTTAAGTTATTTTCGTGAACTCATTTGTTATATTTCTTTTTTCTAGGAGAATTGTTCTTTGTTTTTGTACTCATTTTTTTGTTTTTAACCGGGTTTTGTTTTCTATTGAATGCAATGTGTTATAATTAGCTTTAAATAAACTTTTTAAATTTTATTATATTTTTTTTCACATGTGAGTGTCGATTTCAGGTTTTCTGTTGTTTTCAAAACGGTCTCTATATGTTGTTTAATTCTTCCTATCAGATGAACAGCCATTACAGATTGGAAGAACAGTTTTATATTGTCTTGTTAAGTTGGTGTCAGTTTCCGCATCCACTATTTCTTGCGAGACTTCACGATTTTCGCGATTTTATTATTATTTTTCTCGAATACTCGAATAAGAACGTTTAGGGTGTGTGAAAAAATAGTTGGAGTAGGATAACCAGATCCAAACAACTCTTTTTATTTGGCCTATGCGCAAATTCATAAAATAAGTTGAGTAGGGAAATAACTAAGGAAATAAACGATTTTGTCAATATGACACTACCATGTAAGATACAGTCGTTGGTGGCGCTCTCTCATAGGCAACATTTTGACGTACCATTTATTTTGGAGTATGTGTCTGACATGAGAGCTATCGACGAATTCAAAAACGTTAACACTATAACGATGACAGTACGAAAGAATACGCACAACGTCACTCTATCATCAGTAGTGGTAAAGGTTGTCGGAGTGACGTTGTAGTATATGACGTATTCATCATACGTCATATACTTGCCCGCCGGATGTACATTTAAAAATGACTTTCACCACTAACAGGTAAGCCTGATATTGGGTCTGACCAATAGACAACCATCAGTAACGACTGAATAATTGAACCAAAGCCAATAAGACGTAAAGGAGACTAAAAATGAAATGATACAAAATACCACATCAACATAAACGAATCACGGACAATAGAAAATATTACCTTCTGTTGGATTTTTTTTGGTGAATAAAAAGCCCGACCGTGCCTGACTTCACTAAAGCATACATATGAGACTATTGAAGGTTTAAAGGCCAATGATTCGATCTCACGTTTTTTTACATTAGCATAATGTTATAAGTGGCGTCATAAGGATTAGCTACGAATCTACGATCATTGTTTTGGTCTGGGCTAACCTTTCCTACAGATCTGCCAGGCAACTGTTTTTTTAATCACCTTAACTTTTAATTAAATCTTACTATATATGTAAGAACCGATAATAGTATCACCAACTACAGACAATGGTACATTTGTATATCAGAACGAATTTGATAAGATTCCGTTTTATACTATCAAATAAATATCGAACTTTACTAGGTTTTGAACGAAGGGGTGGGATAGGGTGGGGGTGGTGGTTAGAATTGTACTATTTGATGAAGACAAGGTGATGTCATTCATGGACTTTTGACGGTAACTGCTCGTGTAGCATGATATATTTGATTTACTCTACGGAGATATCATAACACTGTTCCTCGACATCATGATTTAATTTAATGACATTACTACGAGAGATTTCGTCTTAGCTTGCAAATGCTATTATAGTAATGTGACTAACCATCTAGACGCCAAGTCGTCATTCAACACTATTCAGCAACACCCAATGCTTAATAAACTGAACGCACTCAATGTACCGGCATATTTACAACTATGGATATTAGATTACCTCACTGAAAGATTACAATATGTTCGCACAATTTTTTTTTCTATTAGGCCTGATGAAGCCCCTACTATAGTACTAACAGCCCAATTAGTTGTCCTGTTACGGTTTACTTACAGCTTTTGAAATCTTAAACGCCGAGTGTTAATTTCATTGTAAATACTGAAGTGATATAGACATTTAGATTTGAAAAGTGTGTTAAAATTGATTTCCCAGTGCCTCAATTATATACTGTGAGAGACTAGGCTCATATCTCTAAATACTTAGTTTACATCGCGTATTTTGTTTTGAGGCAACCGTATACCGTAAGGCCCAATAAGAAAAATGTTTGGTTCTGGTTACCCAACCCCATCTAGTTTTTTCACGCAAACCCTACATTTTTTACGTATTCGAGAAAAAAAAATCGCGGAAATTGTGAAGTCTCGTCAGAAATAGTGGATGCGGAAACTGACATCAACTTAAAAAAGACAATATAAAACTGTTCTTCTAATCTGTAATGGTTGTACATCTGATGAGAAGAAACCAATAACACAGAGACCATATGGAAAACAACGGAAAACATAACTACCTGAACTAGAGACTCACATATGAAAAAAAAATATATATATAAAGTAAAAAATCTACCTACCCACCTATTCTAAAATTGAGCGTAATCGGAACCACTGTGCACAATGACAAACCTTTCTTTGTTTGGCCTAACGGCTACGGTAGTGATTGTGTTTTTTTTGTAATGCCACGCTTGTGCACAATGTCGTGTAAATGTTAACACTTACTTTGAAATGATTCAATTATTTTTGTATTGAACACGGATGTCTATAAATTACAAAATAAAAATGCACTTGACTTCGTACGTACGTATACCATTTTTGATTCAGAATTAATTTATTTCACCGAATTGTTTTACAAATATTGCACCGACTGAGATAAATCATGTATCCCACTATTAATCATTTCAAATTGTTGGAGATGACTGAACTGAAATATATATACTGACCGCAACAATCGAGCATTGCAACGGTACACGCTATACAACTCTTTACATTTCCTCGTCTAATTGCCATTTTGTCGATAGCGTGATTTTCTGAAATGCAAACAAATTCGCATCATATCTACCATTAATGTATTTGACAAATGAAAACAATTAGTGTCTGACTCAACCAATTAAATACTCAAAAAATAGTGCAGTAATTTTAGATGTATCGATTGATGAAATATTTACAGAATTATTTTACTTAAGGCAAATGTCCGTTTCCGATAACATGACGTCAAATGATAGGTAGGTCGGAATTTTCTTTTCTTTTTCCTTTAATTTTTTAAAAATTACTTCGAGCTCAAGATAAGATATTCGTCGGTCATAATACTTCCGTGAGAGTTTGATGAGGTCTAAACGCAGTAAATGAAGACAAAATTATAAATCTTAAACTATGGTTGGTCGTAAACACACTCTATGTTTTTTTTTATATTTAGGCTAGTCTAATAAACGCATGGTACAATGGTGTCGATCAAGAAATCGAATATTCTTTATTTTTATGAGCATGATCATGTGATGATGATGCATGTGATGCGCCTAGACTGAAAATTCTATTTTACGTGCCGAGAATTCCCGACTGTTTACCAGCCAAGTGTGACCACACCGTTGTTAAACATGAAGTATTTCAGCGAGGTGTGACCATCATAGTGGTGTTCACCGTTAGAAAATATGTCCAACGTTCCGCCAGGATTTAACTTACACAACTGTATAGAGTCAATTAATGAACACATTTCACGACTAAATCGACCGTGTGTATGATACAAAGCTCCAATGACCCTGACAAGGACGTGCGTACACAGCGATTTGTTACGAGATACTGCGACCACAGTAACGTGTGGACTACACCTCGTTCATACTCATTCTCAGTTACATTGACACACAAATCAAGTTGAGCGAAGCACTTGGTAAAGATTGTTACAAAGACCGACAAGGCTCTGTTGTTACGTCACACGAGTCCTTGTTGCCAGGGTAATGTATATACAAACGCGGTAGTGCAGTACATTGTACATTGTATGTCACCACTCATGCCGATCCGAGGCAACTGGTGCCAACTTCATCAATAGGCCGCACTCTTTTGTCCAGTCTATACAAATAAAGCTTTCCCTCTTCTATCACCCATTAAAAGCTTTCACTGTCACAACAAAGTCACTACAAGGGGACCATCCTCTTGTATTCTGTTGATATGGCTGTCCACAATCCGTCACCCCAGACAGGCCACAGCTCGAACGTCGAAATGCAGCGGATTACCACAAAAAGATCCGAAGAGGGCGAGTTTATACGACTGGTAGAAGAAGGTGAAGTTGAACAAGTGAAATCAACACTACAGGTAAGCCGAAAAACACGAAGATTTTGTTTTAATCTCTGTACACTTGTTACGTGAGAAGTTTGTTCACATACAACCATGGAAGTAGAACGCATACAACGGTCATGTGTGCTCATGACTCTGTGTTCTGTCATTGATACTGCAGTCCAGAATATTTTGTATTCGTCCGTTCATAGACATTTGAAAGACACTACGCTCTGCCAAGAACATAATTGTCTACGGTTCATTTTACTTCGATGTTCAACCAAATTGCAGTAATTCGTTGACGTGCAGTCACAGCACTGAAGGTCGAATGATAATTTATCTCAATATTTTGTATATCCATTGCATGCCGCAAACACACCTGTATCCGATCCGAAATCCGTGTATAAAGAGCGTATTTCAAAGTACGTACCTTTGTCATTCATCACAAATAGTTTGTGAAAACGTGCCAATGGCTGTTCGAGTGTAAATTTCAATAATGGGAGAAAAAACAACACTAGTCAAACCGTGTTGTTTCACAGGTACTGCTGCAGGTGATATCATTGTCATTCTATAAGAATGTTCATATCATGTTACGGGTATTGATGACTGGTATACAAAGAATACTGGAGATATATATTTTGAATGCTGGCAGCCACATGATTGAAACAGAAGAAATATATAATAATACTAAGGCAGTCCCGGACACGGTTTTGACACTTTGGTTCCCGGCATTGTTATAGGTATAGAAGGTAGACCATACAACTTGAAGCTTGTATGGGTAATATTCAAGAGCAACTTTGCCAGTAGGAGAACTCGGCCAGTTACAAATTTTTATCAGTTATACCACAAGAGGCGTAAAGAGGCATGTATTTTGACTGTGAGTATGAGTGTGTTGTTAGGTATCAAATTAACGTTCTGGTTGCATATACAAATTCTGATACCATCACTTTACCATCTAAAAGAAGTAAACCAAAAAAATATATAGTTTGCCTTCCATACTCTACTTTGTTCGTTTACGTTTTTGACTTTATATTGAACTAGTTGGCCGAGTTCCTGTGCTGGCCGATTTATCTTGATACCATATAGAATATCGTAATAGAGACGGCATTTTGATATCACTTTCAATGTTTTAGACAAAGACATCACACAAACTATCGTCACTCTATAAGTAGTAAGTTACGGTGGTGCTTTTGTATATTTTCCCGTCAGTACTTTCCAAACACAAACTTACAAGATTGGTGCAATCACAGCAATCCAAGGCCATGCCACCTTATCTAGCTGTCCGTCCATTCAAGTTGGTTTCTGTAGTGGTCTGAAATTTCACGAAATTGGACTTTTTGGGACAAAATACAGAAAATAAACCATAATCATTTCACATTATATCAAAGTACCCAGGACCTACACCGGGGTACAGTTTTAGAACATAATATTAATATTTATACCATACTTTCTCAAGTTAACGCCCTGGGTGGATCTAATTCCCCTAAACTGGGGAATTGGCAGTAACCGGCCTACCCTGACATGTCACCGCCAAGTAAAATGTAACAATTTCAGAAGGTAACGTAAATGTAGCCACACATCGTAATCGATCGTGATCACTCAATAATGACTGGCAACCATTGCTACGTAAAGTCTATGTACCAGTGTGTCATGGTTCATCGTATCAAAGTTTATTCTAACTGTCTGAGCTCAAAAGAAAAAGCACATAATCTTACACAACAAAACGTCTCGTAGGACTCAGGTATTTGCTATTAGTGGCCCCCAGCTTGGCTCCATAAATATACATTAGAGCACCTGTAGTGATAACGACAAAAAATACGTTACTCGTTCTGAAAAGAATGTTTGTTTCAAACGAAGTATTGCTAACTAATGAAAACACCCCCTAGGTACAAACAGTAACACTCGATTGGTTTCAAAATCGACGAAATACACATGACCAATCTTTGTCTTATGACCACGATTTTTGTGTACTCGTGTGCAATTCTATTTACTTCTTATTTTGTCATGCTGTTCTGTACAATTATACTTCATGGTATGGATGTGTTTTTGTAATAATTGAACCACGCCAATATACATGGAACACCGTTTGGGAAAATCACCCCAAACTCTCAATTCTATTAGGAATGGCATAAGGTTATGATATAATGTAAATGGCAGGACCATATAGTTGTCACCGAGGCCCGAGTGGCGTTCCGTCAATATACTCGTCTTTTAACGATAGTATGTATTTACTCGTATAGAAAAAGAAATTCACTATAGACGCGATATCAAAAGTAGAAAGTTTACGGCCGGCAAATGTGTTTGAAAAAACTCGGCCCAAAACCTACATCCTCGATCCCAGTTTATGATTCTTTACCCTCGATGACACATTCTTATTGAAAAGAATGCTGTGTTGTTTGATGACTCATTTTGCATATAGATCGATCGGTACTGAATCAAAGATTGCTAGGTGAGGAAAATTAACTGAAGAATCTGTGCAGTCAAAGTAGGTTTCTAATTTACAGAACTAATCCTCTGACTTTCGCTTTGTGTGCTTGCCATAACCTTTGGAAAAAATGTTTATCACGATGTCCTGTTCTACTATACTGTCGATGTCACTGCAGGCCAAGTTGTGTTATTAGGATCATGGTAGGCTATAACTAGTAAACAACAACAACAACAACAACAACAACAACAACGACGACGACGACGACGACGACGACGACATACTGCAATTACTAAACAGTTACTTTCAACACAGACAGTTGTCACGTTTTATAACTCAGTCCACAGTCCCTCTATCGATGTGTTCAGTCGTAACAATTAATACCACAATAGCTCAAGGTTAAGCTGTACTGGTCTATAATATTGTATTTCGTATTTTCAATTTACGACCCCTATTACTCATTTTATGTCCTTACACTCTGTGATGGTATGTCTAGATCTCAGACAATGGTCAACAGTGACTTACATCTATGACACGTCGTACCTGACCAACGCAGACATCGACCTTATGCCCACAGTCCCTGTATTTCTATCTTTAGATTTATAAAAGAGACTATACACTATGTTTTGCTTTAATAAGGATGTTGGATTTTAATCAGACAGGAACCGAAATTTCAGACAACATGGCATGTACGCTCAATAACGTGACACATCAAATACTTTTCATAAACATGGATTTTCTTTTGAAAGTTAATCACGTTTCAGACATGAACGATTGATAATTGAAGCGGTGATGGAGTTTGTTGGGTTCCCTAGGGTCGTAATATCCTAGTCCATTAAAAGTCCCCATACTCTTGTCTGTACCTGGTTTGATGAGTGTGATCACATAAAAGTAATTCTTACTTGTCTGTGGTGTGATTTCCCACATACTTTTCGAGGTTGGAGACGTTAGTTTACTTGTCACATGAGCAATGATGACATAGGACCGGGTCTGTTTGCACCAACGTCGTTTTCAAACAACAAACACCTATTGTTGACCTAATGAGCGTACACATTTACGTTGAAATTGTTAGCAGTGTGTGACAACTCATAGTCGGCAAACAAACTTAACTGTTCATGTCAACTTGTCAGAATAGCATATTTGACCATGGGCCCTCCACTATGATTTGACACTACAGCTTAACAAGTGTAACAAGTATCTTGGTGAAAAGATTTGAAAGGCTGAAGCATGCAATGAATACAAACAAAGAAACTAATTCAGATCCCCTGTCTGCCTGAACAGCTGGCTATATCGGACACTTGCAGTGCACGTGATAAGACATAATACACAAAGTTATGTGTACAGTGGTATATACACACAGAAACACACACGTTGCTAAATAAACGACAAACAATCACGTCAATTAGCATAAAACAATAATGTAACATGTTTACATCTTTTCACGCATTTGTTTGTTTCACTGTGTATTCACAATTATGTAGTTTTCAAGGCTGGACAGAGTAAATAGAACATCACAAAAGGATCACTCTAAATAAATAGATAAATAAATACATAATAAAACATAATTAACAATACTTTTTAGGTGGAATCTTACTGCATTAAAATAGCATTATTAACTACATTAATTGGCACGTGTTGGGCATTCTCATTGCCTACATCATCTAGTGCCGAATGTTGATTCAAATTCCAAGCAAATACCAAAATGTAGGCTACTAGAATTTCATGAAGTAAATATGAAATTTATTGTAATATATTTAAAAATCTAATAATTAATTTATTAAGGATAACAGCTTTCTATTCACCTCCATGTTCAGGTTGTCCTCTATCCCGTTACATTTTATTAATCAACAGGATGGACGTATAGACGTCAACTGCGTTTGTATCCGAAAAAGAAAACCAGTAACCGCACTTCAGATTGCAGCGAACAACAACAATTTTCAAATGGTGAAATTATTACACGAGAACGGGGCCCAGCCTCTGACGCATCCAAGAACTCCAAATGGTATGTCACCTGGTGTACAGCCAAACTGTTCTAATATTTCTAACACTCGCTCACAACATGCATGTCTAGAATTGATTTGACTGTAAACCATCGGATAGACGTAGAAGAATGCGCAACACTTTCAAGTTACTTTTCATCTTTTCAGAAAGAGAACCGTTAAACGTTGTAAATACACACAGACACACAAATATGTGATGCATGTGTTGCCTTGTGTCTCTCATGCTTTGATATGAGAAAGAGTTTCCTCACCCAAACCTGCCATTGCTTATACACACAGACTCACAAATACACACTCACAAATATGTTTTGCATGTGTTGCCTTGTGTCTCTCCTACTTTGATCTGAGAGAGAGAGAGAGAGAGAGAGAGAGAGAGAGAGAGAGAGAGAGAGAGAGAGAGAGAGAGAGAGAGAGAGAGAGAGAGAGAGAGAGATTCCTCACCCAAACCTGCCATTGCTTTCATTTAAATGTAGGTGGAGAAGAAGACGTTTCAGATGACGATCTACGATACAATATCTACAATGCTATCAGTAGTCCAGCATATTTAAGTATTTTACACAATGATCCGCCAGACGCAGCCATCGATCTCTCGGAGAGTCTACTCGAACTATCAGAAGCAAGAGAAATAGCTGACACTTCAAAGGTGGGTTAAGGGAAGGCAAAATATGTATTAAGAAAGTGTCTCCTCAGCATTACTATATAGTTTCAATGTGTTGTCTGGCTTATATTAGTCACACAGCAACAAATCCCGCCTATGTCTATGTTACCTGAATAGGACGAAACATGTTTGAAGATTACTTTGGCAGTGAAAACCCATGTGAAATTGAAAGTGTTTGAAATAACGTTAGCTATCGATAGCCTTCACGATACAGTTTTGTACAGTACGGTCTCTAACAGAAAAATTAATAATTCTTCAGCCAAAGGTATTATAGTAATGCCAAATCCATTTTCTCATATACATATATTACTTTGTTTGCAGAAGATATACCTTGATATAGCCAGTCGAATTAGAGCGTTTCTTGCAGAGATTCTGGATTGTTGTGACAACTCAGAAGAGGTCCTGACTTTACTGAATGGTAGGGGTCAAGGTGAAGAGGTCGAATCACATGACCACCAGAAATTTAGCCTGTTGAGGAAAGCTATTGACTTCGACGAGAAAGAGGTATGTGGGCTGATGTCGTTTGGTTATTCATACTATAATTTCAATTCAACGATTTCCTCTGCAAGACTGACTTAAACAAAATGTAGTATAAGCGCTATCGACCCTTAGCTAATAGTGTTCTTTCTATCAAATTCAGTGGCTTTGTATGAAGTCTGTCACGGCTCGCACCTTTTTGTCATGTTGTAAGAAGCCTTCTTCATTTAAAGTATCAGACACGTACACACTTATATGAGATTAAATGCCAATATTTTGTGGTGTTACAATCCTATGCGAGTGTAAGTCGTCATTCAGGATAAATATATTAACCAGAGTAATCTTTCGACCTACTCGAGGTTGTCTAGTACATCTCATCATGTAATACATGCATATTTTCAGAACATACAATATTTCTTTGACATTGATATCATTATCAACATTTTATATCATTCCAATTGATAATAAGTGTCAGAAATAGCTTTTAAAGCTGGATGAGATACAAGTTAATCTTGGTATACAACATGTGTTGAAGTGCATTGGGTCGCCAAAGGAAACGTAGCTTAAAAGTAAACGAACGTGAGGCCATGGAATTTTCATCTTAGTTATATATTTCTCATTTTAAAGGGGAATGCCCCAGAACAGTCTTTTCCACCAATCGTGTTTCTTGCGACCACTCTAAAATAGAGTAATGACAATTTTATAATCTGGCTTAGAATTGACTTGCTGTACACTTGGGCGAAGCATTATGGGAGGTAAATATTATTTGGAGCTTATTTTCTTTTCACAGTTTGACTCTGCTCTGTTTTGGCATTGCTTCAAGAGGTTTGGAGCTCCTATCTAAGTCCTAAGTTGCTTATTTAGTTCCTACAACACCTCTCCCAAAATGTACGTATACGGCAGGTTTCTTTCGAGTCAGAATTGCTCAGAATTTAGAGAGGTCTTGCTCGCGATGCAAGGTCGGTACAAATGTAGATTTGACTTGTCTAGGCTTCCTTAGCATGATGCAGGCAGATTTAACCAGCCATACTTTTGTTCGCTTTGATGCGTATAACCATTTTCTTTACATTTACAATTACAGTTTGTAGCCCATCGGAAATGTCAGAAAGTCGTCAAGAAAGAGTGGCTTCGAGGCCAACCAAACTGGCACACTAGGAACGGATTTCATTGGACAACGTTGTATGCAATCTATGGATTTCTCATATATGTCCTCGCTCTGCCGATTCTTTGTCTCATTTACATCATTGCACCGTGTTCACCGGTTGAGAAGGTTCTTGACACCCCAAAGGCGAAGTTCCTCACCCACATGTCATCGCATTTTTTGTTCATACTTTTCATTTTGATTGAAGACATCGTGCTGCATACTGACCCAACGGAAGATAAACATATTGTGAACGAAATTGTTCTTTGTTTGCTATTGGTCTATCTTTTATCTTTCGGATGGCTTCTATTCGTTCAGTGTTATATGTATGGGGTGAAGAAGTTCTTTACGGACATCAAGAACTTAATTGATGTGTTTAACGTGGTGATGTTGATAATGGACGTATCCATACATCTCGTCGACGAAGTGACTCAAAACGTTAATATATTCGTGAAGCTTTTCTTTGACACGGGGACATCGATCGCTCTAGTGCTTGTCTGTTTACGTTTCCTGCGATACTTCTACCTCAGTACGTTTATTGGACAGATGTTATTGTTATTAGTTGCTATGAGGACAGAAATCTATCGCTTTATGGTGATATACATTTACGTGGTTGGCACATTCACGTTTGGATTTTATTATCTTTACTATGAGCTGGTTGACAGTGGTTACTTCAGCAGGTAAGTCCGGTTTTGTTCGAACATCTACTTGGCGATTAGTACGAACACAGCATATTGCACCAGTGCAGATGCTAGTGGTAGTTTAAAATTGAACAAAGAGAGCGCTGTCCTGCATACACCCATTTGACTAGAGGCGAGAGTAAGAGATTGACGGTGATTGAAGCAGTGGATAGTACCTAGAGTACAATATCACCAAGTTTGATTCCTGTATATATTATTAATAATGCTCAAGTAACGTTATTGTTGTTTTATTTGTTACGTAATGAAAAATTGCTAGTCTCTGTTTCAACCAATCATATTCCTATGTACGTAATCATTAATGTTCCATTGATAAGATTATCCGAATGCGAGAACCTGGGATTGAATGGTTAAAAAGTCTTTAAACCAGTGATGGTTTTTGCATGTGTGCTTTGTTGAATAAGAACGCTGACTGACGGGCTTTTACTGATACAATCTAGCATCGTTTATGTTGATATGGTAACTTAAATACTTCATTTGATTGTAAGACTGTTCTATGTTTTACAGTATTGGTTCAATTGTTCAATCGTTATTGACGGTTGTCTATGGGTCGGATCCATCATCCAGCTTATCTGCGGAAATCACCGTCAACACTACATCCGGGGAAGTTCATGACGTATCTGTGGTAGTGGAGGTTATTGGCGTGACGTTGTATATATTCTTTGGTACTGTCATCATCATAGTGTTGTTAAATACGTCGATAGCGCTCATGTCAGATACATACTCCAAACTAAAGGTAGGTCAAAATGCAGTGCAGAGTGTGTTGTTAAATACGTCGATAGCGCTCATGTCAGATACATACTCCAAACTAAAGGTAGGTCAAAATGCAGTGCAGAGTGAGAGAGCGCCACCAACGACTAGTCTTACTGTCCTTGTATCATCGTGCTAAATTACTTTCGTGAAGTACCCAGGGGATGAGTGTTATAATATGAAAGTTTTAATTTCCTTTGCTACTTACTTACTTACTTACTTACTTACTTACTTACTTACTTACTTACTTACTTACTTACTTACTTACTTACTTACTTACTTACTTACTTACTTACTTACTTTACTTTACTTTACTTTGCTTATAAACGCGTTAAAACTTGCCTGCACAGTGCGTTAAAATTGCACCAAAATAAAATCCAAGTGCAAAAGATTATACACAGGAGTCATAATTTGATCATTTGAATATTTATCAAGTTTATCAGAAAAAACCCGTAAATACCTGATAGCCTAAAAAAGTAAAGAATCCATCAAATATGTGCATTAAGAAACCATGTTATAAAACGAAGTACACGTTAGTCTTTAAGGTACGCCATGGCGGGGCACTAGTCTACAGGCTAGAGAGGAGGCCGGTGAGGGCGGAACGACACGACGCATATATCTCGTATCTCGGATCTCGACGTGTTTCTGTCTAAGTACACGTATACAGAAGGAAAAACTGTTAAGAATATCCTTACGGTGTTGACGTATCAAAACAATTTATTACCGTTCTCCGTTTTGTCTTCCAGATCTACAATAGTCAGTGCTTGCGTTGAACTTTATTCAGTGTGTGATTTAACATTTTACACATACATTATCACTCGTTTAAATGTAAATATCATGTAAATGAATTCTTCTCATTGTGTCACAGGAAAACATCGACGTGGAGTGGAAGTTCGTACGAACAAAAATCTGGTTGGAATACATGGACTCCCCTGTTGTACCGCCTCCGTTCAACATCATTATACCATCCGTTTCTTGCATTAGGTATATTCATCGCAGAATACGTTCGAAGCAAACAGCGAAAGTTGGTCAACAAAAACAAGTAAGTCTTGTGTATATAAATTTGAACGTTTCATTTACGTGGTATGCTAATGGGAAGACTAGCTACATACAAGAGATAAAAGTTTTGATGCATCATAGTAAATATGAAACTGATTTTCATAATTAAAAAAATGATATTAGAGCTGGATCGTATCAGTATTTGTAAGAGTTATTGTTCATACCAAGTACCGTGCAAAATTGGTTTAGAGCTAAAAATAAATGGTTTTTCCAAAACTTTGTGTTGTGCAAAATTGACACGAGCTGTTTGACGCGTTTTCAAAATATATTTGTTATCAGGTAGAATCGTTCTTTTGCTATAATTTAATTCTGTATACGTTCTGAAGTTAAACCACCAAAGACTGCTGGTGAGATATATCGTCAAAAGCCGACATGTGTAACTTCTCGCTCTTTGTCGTCGAGAAACTACCTTTATCATCACGTCTTTCATGTTTTTTTTCTAGAAAAGTAACATGAATCTGACGCGATTTGAAGATGACGGTCCTTTCATTGACAGAAGCCTTGAATATGACAAGGTATGCTTATACATGTAATAAGGGGAGTAATAACATCGGAACTAACTATTTGCAAGTTGATAAGCGCCACTTCGATTTTAGTCAAAATTCCTTCGTCTATATCACATATTTCGAATACAGCCAAAAGAGGCAATATAAACTTCGACGTCATGGCGCAACCTTGTTGTTGTCAGGATATTATAAAGATATTAATGTTTTAGGCATTATGTCAGGAATATCATGATTATTCGAGTGGGATTTTGTCAGTTGTTATTTACCCACACACACACACACACACACACACACACATGCATACATACATACATACATACATACATATAGACAGACAGAAAGACAGACAGACAGACAGACAGACAGACAGAAAGACATACATATCAAATTATGTTTATTTCCGAAATACATTGAATCATTATGTACAGGTACAGTATTATTGGGTTCACACTGCATCTAGCAGGAAATATATCAAATTGCATTTGAACATGTTATCCACATCACAAGGCAGATATAGTGTGTTAGTTGTTATAATGCTTGCATCTTTTTCTCCAGATATTACAAGAACCAATTATTGAACTAATGCTGCAGTATTTTGCAATACAATTAGCGTTACTCTTATTAAAACCTACTTTCATAAGGCCACTTACAAATCTGTAGTGAACATTGCCAAGGCTTCCTAGTATTAATACGACAACTTCAGTACGAAACCCGTAGTTATTTATTTCCAGTGATAGTGGGAAGTATTTCTCAAACTTAGTGTCATAGCATTTCGAAATATGTGCATCGTATGGAATGGCAATTTCTATCAACCAAGTCTTTTTGCATTGTTTGTTGATGACAACAATGTCCGGACGTGTGTGTTGGTGCTGGAATGTTTCATTGTTAGAATCAAACAGCGTGGGTTTTATCAGAATGTCAGTGTATGTCTCATTATCAGCATTACTATCTAGGATTTTCTTGTAGATGATATCAACTATCCGGTTATGTCTTTGTTGATACAGCTTCTGGAATTGTGTGCAACCATTGAGTATATGGGATGCTGTTTCAGATGGATGTCGACATATTTTGCATGATTTTGTATATGTAGTTGGGTAGTACAGGTACATGAGGCTTTCACACTGGAGTAGCTGTAACCGTCCTCTCGCTACAAAGGATCTTAGTTTGTCGTCGGTGCTGTGGTTGTTCAGGTAGGCAGCTGGTAAGGAATGGTGGATCTTTCCCGCATCCCGAAGTACTCGCCCCTGTGATGACATTGCCTTGAGATTTGCTGCTTGTTGTTGTAATCTATTCTGTTTGTATGTGGAGTAGAAAGAACTTGCTGATTTGAATGTTAATGAAACCTCTTTGTCGATGTGCATTTCCAATACGTAGACGTCGTTTACTTTTAGCAGAGATATATTTTCCCGTTTGCACATTTCTAGTAAATTGACCCATTGTGATTTTGGCCAATTTACGCCGGAGTGTTTTACAAGGTTGCCTCTGTCATCAAGGGCAAATCCTGCAAAGCTATTGGTGTCGTTGTCTGTTGCTAGGGCAGCTTTTCGTTTCTGCATATGTAATGATAGTGATTGACGGGCTGCTTGAGCACGTTTTGGTCATCATTTTGAGAAGTGATAAATAGAAAGACAGGTGTTTGACATAGAACATGATATGTGGATTAATCAACCCCAATCCTCCTAGTGACTTTGGTGTGAAAAAGAATGATCTCGTTGACGACGAGTTCAGTTCAAGCCAGTGCCTAGCATAGACTACGACTGTGTCTTCGATTTCCTTCAGTTTCTTTTCTGTGAAATGTACATTTGGGTAGTAAAAGTTCAGTTTTGACATACCCATCACATTTACTGCAGATAGTTTCGCAGACGTTGGTAATATTGATGCGTCTATTTGGTTGATAGTGTCTTTAAATTCATTGATGAGTGTGTTAACTTGTTTGTTGTTGGTGGAATTTTCAATATTTATGTCATATCCAAGGTATGTGTATAGCTGGTTACGTTCTAATATTGGTATTGGTGCATTTTGGATTGTCACTTGCGTATTAAAAGTTGTGGCATTCCTTTTCCATACATACATACATACATACATACATACATACATACATACATACATACATACACAAGCTTATGTGTGTGTATAATATATATTGTATTCTGATAATATTTTCGTGTACAGAGATATATAAATCTTGAATCATACTTTTTCTCACAGCTGGTGAAAACCTTACTTCATCGGTACACGCTTGAAAAGGGTCACGTGCAAGATGACGACGAAGGACTATTTAACCCCAAGGCTGAACTCAAGAACTCTTATTCAAGTGAAACGAAAATACATACACTTGCTACCCAGGACCCAGACATAAATAAGGCGATTGGAAATACTTAAATTAAGTATACAGCATGTGGTACACATTCCAGATTTATAAGTATTGGTTGGATTCCATGCAATTCAGTTTTAACTGAAGAGGATGCTATACTAATATAGTGGACTGACAGTAGACATTTCGTACGTACAGTTCAAAGTCCGGCTTGAGGGATGGGGGGGGGGGGGGTAAAAACTAACAATTTTTAATCAGACCACACTTCTGTCGTCTTCCAGTACATGTAAGTAAGCTTACATCTGTGCATTTACATATTTATATTACACAAAGTCGTGAAGTTTAGAGTCAAATTATTTTCAATATTCGTATGTATTGTACATTCTATTTTTCGTATGGATACATGAAAGTATTGCTGCATGCATGTATACACTGCAACCAACACTTCGGTGGACATTAGGACGTTGAGGTTCTTCCTTATCAAAGTTGAGCATCAAAATATAGACAGTAATTTATGTACATAAAAATTGGTTCCATTGGATAGGATAGGACTGTATACACATATAGACGATGTCGAGTCTTAGTTAACAGTGAAATTCACGGTATCTTCTGTATATTGTGTGGTCTATGGCGTCACTGTTTATGAAATTGTATATTCACGACAACAAAGGTGAACCTTCTCGGAATACCTTTGTTTCATTAATCAAATCAATCAGTAATAATTTCCGTTAGAATGATAAAGATTATGTTTAACAACTTATTAGAAAATATGTTCAGTGTATTCAATGTATCAAACTAATATGACTTTTGTATTTCTGAATTCTTATATTGAAATGACAAGATTTCATATGATGAATGTCTTTAGCCCTTCGTCGGAAATTTGAAGTAACTCACGATGTTTCTCATTGTTTCACCTACGAAAACACACGGATTTCTTAATTTTGCTAGATGTTTAGGAATATGAGCAGAAATCTCAAGAAATCTTAAACACGATACACATGAACTATAATATCGAAAAGGTATACAGATACCCGATACATATAAGGTACATGACTTAGAAATCACTGACAATGAATGCAAGGTAAAATGGAATTGTGAAATGTAAGACCAATATCATTTAGTTCTCACATTAAAGCAAGACCCTATAACTTCGACGTGTTGGAACTACATTTTTCTATCTTTCCTGCAAGAAATATAATTAGAAACATGCTACCTGTTGGGTATTATTTCATGTTTTGGACTCACCTTTTGAAGTTGGTTAGTTTCTTGATTTGATATTACATATCGAATTAATGTATTAATTTTATCATTTACAGAAATTCAGTTTTGATTTTTTCTCAAAAATAAGCCTTTATGTAATTGTAATGCGATATGTGTGTATGAGAATTTATATATATATATATATATATATATATATATATATATATATATATATATATATATATATATATATATATATATATATATATATATGTGTGTGTGTGTGTGTGTGTGTTCATACGTAATTTACAATAAAAACATAATCAACTCTACAAATTGTATGTTGTATCATTTAGAAAGAATTCATTTTCCCTTCTAATAATACCATTCGTGAAATAACGACCACGCTGTATTTGTATCGGGTACAACAGCTTTTACAATTGAAACTCATCACCTATACGATTTTATTGTGATCGTTTCAATATAACGCTATTTTTCACAAACAAAAGGGGAAGTAAAGTGTTGATGTAAGCTTAATATATCTGTTGATGTAAGCTTAAACAATATTAAAAACTGCGCGGTACGACTGGCTGTGGTGATTATTAGAAATGTCGCATGGTGTGAAATAGATGCTGATTTAATACTAAACACTAAACAACTTTAATGTCTATGATTTACTAACCCTGAACTTGTCACTCTTCAATTTAAAGTCATGTGCTGTACGTACTTGTATTACAGATGACATATTCATAATTTTAGTAAATTACTTATTTTGACTATATTATTCGCTTCTGCGATTGAAAGGTCAGTAGACTTTCTCAAGGACATGAAATGTAGACTACAAGAGTATACTTTTTTTTCTTTTTCTTTTTTTTTTAATTTTTATTTTATTTACGTACAAAACAAAGAAGTACACAGCACACAAGGAAAAACAGAACGAAAAGAATATATAGAAAGGCTAGAGAAAATTTGACCTGCATCCAAAGAGTTTGATTTTGTGGAAAAAACAACAGCTAAACTTCAACTAATTACGTGTTCGTATTTACACAAAATTGGTGCAAAGGTAGCCACTTCATTTGATGGAAATTTACTTTATCATTTGCCCCAGCATTAAATAGTTCTATATTATATATGTTACAAAGTAATAAATCGAATTCCCTTAAGGATGGTTTCTGTTCCTTTAATTTTACCCAGTAGATATATTTCCGAATAACTAAAGAAACAAAATTTATAATCACTCTTTCTTGTGGGTCACCAAGAATCATACATAGCTTAGACGGAAATGACGACAAACTTAGCGAATTACCCATTACATTGATAACTTCGCCCCACAGGGCCTTAGTATCCTTACATTAAAAAAGGTGTTCCAACGTTTCTGGTTCTTCCTGACAAATCCCTCAAAGATATTTTGGGTACTTTGCTGGATTATAATGATAAAGTTGCTGATTTGTATAAAGAATATTATGTAAAAGCTTGAATTGGAATTCTCTTGACTTACTTTCATTGGAAACTTTAAAACTAAGCTCATACAACTTGTTTCAATTTAGGATAGTGAAAGTTAAACATACAAGAGTATACTTAAGTCTGCAAGGCAACAGGCTACATTTCACACATAACTAGAATTCATATAGATCATTTGTCAATGTTATTGGAAATAGGTATTAGGGCATGTCAACGCCCCTCTCAAAACTTAATATTGCCTGCAGTGATTATTCAGCCATACACAAGCGTTATGTAAATCTGGACGATAATGAAAAATAAAAGGGAGTTTAAACCTAGAGTAGAAGCAAGGGGGAACTTCCAAGGAGGCGAATGAACGAATTAACAGAGGCAAAGTGCTGTCATGCTTCTTAGTGTATACTTTCGTCTGGATATAAATCTGTGTTATGTCTGCTTGCTAATTCCTTTAAGTCCAAGTAATCCCGTGTACAAGTGGAGACATGAGAGAAATTCGAGTATAGTTACATGATCTGCCAGCTAGGTGCCGAAATCAAAATTGTAACATTGGTGGACAAACCGAACTTGGACAAGGACCATTATGTGCGTAAAACAAGTTTGAACTTTACGAAGAATTGCTGACAACCTAAAGAAGAAAGAAATATAACGTGAGTAACAAAATAACACTATATTTAAGTGAAAATGGATGAACTGAATCAACAGAACGTAACGAACATGAGTTTGATGATGTTATTAATGATCTGCGTTAAAGACTAAATACAAGAGATGTTGTTTCCGAACTAATTTCTCCAAAATACAGTGGGAATGAGAGTCTCGATTTCATGACCTGATAAATTTAATGCATATGTTTAGGAATATACTATTCGTGTAAAACACATGTGTTATCAATGCCAAAGGGATCAAATTGAGTTATTAAGTCGATCTATTCAAGGACTACATCCCCCGATTGTTTGTCACAGTAAACCTCATAATCGAGGGATGTAGTCCTTGAACAGGCATGCACATTTGCCAAGAGATTTGAAATTATCGACAGTTTGTCTGACACTAATGGAAATACTATATGGATTTCAAAAAGACAGCATGGGACAACTATAAACCTTTGACCTCAGTGAACTCCGAGGACAGTATACAATAAGGATGTATCGCCGTCAGACAGCTGCAACAGAGACTGGTGAATCAACAATCGCAACTGAAATGTTCATTAACTCAATGGGATGAACAGAAGGAATTCCTTAATGACATAGTCAGCGAGGAAAATATTTCTCACAATTATTTTCAATCTGACTCTAACTTTCATGAGCCATTTTGTTGTCTAGAATATTTTTGAATGTACATGTTATACTGACAGACAACAGCACAACACTTTAACGTCAGAAATTGTTTTAGTCGATAATCTACTACAAATTTAAATTCAAGACGAAAATGTCACAATTGTCGACAGTATTGTCATATTGCTAGTCAGTGACGATATAAGCAACCATATTAAGACCTCTAACGCTACTGTGAAGCATGCAGGAGGTATCAATACAAATACGCCATATCATGCACAATAAACCTTAAGTAATGGAAATTGATGACTGTACAGTGTCAAATAACAACATGATCAGTGTTGACATATACAACCACAAAATTTCAGTCACAGGTGCGTCACAGTTTCTACGAATGTGTTGAAATTGATATCGTTTACGAATTTCGAAATCACAACATCAATCTATAAATTTACATTCAGGTCATCAAATGCCAACTGTTGGAACTATAATTATAATTCAAGTCAGATGTGAGAGCCGTTGTATCAATATGCCAGTCCATCTAATTAGAAATTTACACAAGAATTTAATTATAGGGATGGAATTTTGACCAAACACAACGCTGTTACTGACATAGCCTGTCGAAAATTGTCACTTCCATTAAAGTAGAGAATATACATTTGCTATTGAGCACAGACCGGGTGCTGAAATTCCCCCATGCAGATTATCTATCAAGACGTGAAATGCAAAAGATTCCGATTTTAGTACATCTGATATAGACACAAGTCGGACCCATTCAAACTGTTAATGTGTCATTCCCTCAGTATCGACTGTGGATATATCCATCAATACTATCATACCTGAAATTACACATATACAAACAAAAAAAGCTGATGATTCTATAGTTGATATAAGGTATTTATATGGGAAATCTGATAGTAAGTGAAGTTGCAAGAAGCCAATAAAATAACTCTCAAAACTAGGAGATTAATTCTTCACTTAATGACTTTATATATGTTGATGACTTCGACATGCGGTTAGGACAGATATCGAAATTGCAAAGAGTAGACCGACATATAAAGCCTACTATGGCATATTTGGAGAATGGTAAACTGCCAAGCGATGATAAGACTTTTAGTATGCACGAAAATTAATTCAAGGAGACGCGAACTATGTGTTAATTAAAACAATGTAATGATACCATTATTGGTCAACCGCAGGAAAGTCGTCCTTAGAAGGTGAAAGGTTGTAGACAACATGTCGTGCCTAAGACATTACAACTTTACATCCTGAAGCGAATTCATGATGATGTCCCGGGGGACATTTAGGAACCTTAAGGACATTACATGTAATCAGGACAAAACACTATTGGGGTAAATTTACTCCTTATAGATGTCAGTTATTGCCGATTCCTGTTAATGGTTTAGTGGATCGCATTGATTTTGATTTCTTAGGTAAGTTAAAGACTACGAATCCTTGGAAACAGAAACATTCTGGTAGTCAGAGTGTCTTTCCAAATTTACATGGGCATTTGCTCTTCCGAATATTATCGACGTATTATTAGGATATATTTTGTATATATGAATATGTTAGCGATGTATACGTGGGCTGTATATCTCCAATCTGTGTTATTCGCATATAGGGAAACTTCAATCTTGATGAAACAGAGGCGGTTAAGAAAACGCGCTATGATGCAACAGTGAATACGGCACATAGTATATTTTCGTCATCCGGCCGTAAAGGTTGGATGCAGTCCAAAGTTCCACCATCCATTTCAAGGATCATTTCGTATTCAGGAACAACTTTCACCTACCGATTTGAAACTTCAATATATTGACAGTTCTAAGAAATACAAGAAGGCCATTCATGCAAATAGGTTAAAACATGCCTGTTTATGGTCTGACCGCCTTCTAAGTGGCAATACTAGTGGTATGTAAACTTCAGATGATGAAGGAGTTAGTCAAGGAGATGATACGATAGTAGCTAGACTTTGGCAAGAGAAAACAAAGTACAAACTACCATATACAATCAGACAGGGAATTGTATAGCATCACACAGTACCAGAGTGATCCGGAACAACAAAAACATCAATTGCAGACTACGGCTTTTAAAACTTGGCTCGACAATGTACGTACACGAGGTAAGAGACAGAGAGTGGAACAGAGTGTTGATAATGACGTAGATAAAGCCAATGACAGCAATGATGACTATTTTGATACATAGAAAATTCTGAAAGGAGGGTGTAAAAATGGTAGAGTGCAATATCTTATCAAGTGGGTCTGATCTTTGTTCAACAAAAAACTTTTGGGAGCCACGTCTGAATCTTAACAAGGCGGCATTAGAGAGCTCCAATGGGCACAAGTTCAAATCACAGGATCACCAATTTTATTCGTAATCATTTTAGATACAAACATTGCACTCATATCATCGCATGTAAAATGTTAAAGGAGAATAATTATCACTTGAGCTGTATGCACAATTTCTTGTGGTATTGATTCGAATGGGTATATTCAATTGCAAAGAGATAATGTCAACCTAATCATGGTCGATCAAATTTCTTGTAATGAAAAGTTAGTTGACTCATTGAGGTTCTACTAATTCTGTTTAAGTCATTAACATACCTGTGATGTCGAATTTTAAACATGGGAAAACAGCCAAGATGCCTGTAATGTTTATATGATGACGTGTGGTTTCATACACGTCAGTTCTACTGCGCGACTGACCTTCTTGATGACTGCAGCAGCTGGCTAGTTAATTTAACTTAAAGATAGACATTAACAGATGTGAGAGTATACATTAGTAGTGTCTACGTTTAGAAAAGTGTGTTCAACTGTTGATACCATGGTAAAATCACAAGTCACTGGAATTAGTTTAATTGAACAATATTGACTGATGAACTTTTACCTGACTAAACACAGACGGCGTCATTGATATAAAACGTTTAGGGCACAATTTTGTTTTCATAATACTTGATTTGCTCAGTTAAAAATTCTTATTTGGATATTAAATCACAGATATGGCATGCTGATATTGTTATCAGACAACTTTCAATGATGGCTTCATGAAATATTTAAGAGTTAATGTTTATTCATAGCACGGACGCCTAATGTAATCATTTTATTTTTAGGGGAAAGATAGAAGACTCATTTAGTCATAAACACAATGATTCGGATATACTTTGGTCAACATTATAAATTTCTTCTATTCATATTTGATCATGTTCAAATTTTATCTTTTAAAGATATAAAATTCCTAGCAATTAAATCTGAGAATTCTGTTGGTGAATGTATTTTTGTATGTTAGAGTTGTTGAACATAGTGGGGGCCCGTGCAGTATGTTATGAATGATTACTCAGTTTGTGTGAATGATTGCAAAATACTGACAAGTCAACGTGTACTTATGTTTGTGATGTGATTGAGAAGTACACAGTTCAATAGCCAGCTAAGGAAGTATTTATTCTACGATTCAATTTTCTACTTATTTTTGATGCCATTCAATATTTTATTTCTCTATTAATTCATTTGTTCATTGATTGAAATGCATGTTGATGAAGTGGGTGTATCTGATTCTGAATTTGGATTTTAGCAATCTTAGCTTTCAAGTGTCGCAGAATTTTATATTCCTAACACTAAATATGAAACAGTAATAATTGATTCTTATTTTCACCATATTTTATGATAACTTGATGAAAATTTCTACTTGTAAGTTAATGACAACTTTTGCCAATATTTCAAATTTTACTTTCGTGTTACAGACGACATATTCACAATTTTAGTAAGTTACAAATTTTGACTATATTATGCCTTACTTCGATTGAAAAGTCAGTAGACTTTCTCAAGGACATGGAATCCAGATAACAAGAGCACACTTAAGTCTACGACAACAGTCTACATTTCACAAATAACTAGAATTCATATTAATCATTTATCAATTTTATCGTCAATAGCCATTAGGGCATGGCAACGCCTCCTCAAAACTTAATAGCTTTTGCATTGATTATTTGGCCTGCCATACACCAGCGTTATGTCAATTTGGACATTAATGAAAATAAAAGAGGGTTTTACATTTAAAGCAGAAGTTAGGAGGCACTTCCAAGGAGGCGAGTGAACGAAACATAGGATGAGTGCTTTGCTATGCTTCGTCTGGATATAAATCTGTGTTATGTCAGCTCGCTAATTCCTTTAAGTCCAAGTAATCCCATGTACAAATGGAGCTATGAGAGTCATTCGAGTATATAGTTACATGATCTGCAAACTAGATACGGAGATCAAAAGAGCACTTTTCAAGTCTAAGCATAAAATCCACCAGCTGTGTTTATTATACAACTGATAACGGTTAGGCAGCCGCTGAATTATACAAATACGGTATATCATCACTCATATTGAGGCAACGAACGCCCACCTCATCAATACTCAAACGCTTTTTGAACAACCTATTCATAAAGACATGGTTTTCTGTCAAGCCTTAAATGTAATGTTCTCTTCTGTTACCGAAATCACTACAAGGCGTCACCTTCTTATACTCAGTTGATATGGCAGTCTACAATCAGTCATCTCAGACAGTCTCCAGTACTGACGTCGAAATGGATCAGATTGCCACTAAAATGTCCACGCAAAGATACGAAGACGACGACTTTTTACGACTGGTAGAAAAAGGTGAAGTTGGACAAGTGAAATTAATACTACAGGTAAGTAGAAGACAAACATATGCTTTGCTTAAACTCTCATGATCACTACCTCTTTCTCAATGCATGTATTCACCCGGAGACAGTACAGCAGCCATGTGTGGGCTTTCACTTCCTGTTCGCCAGAAGCCTTTTGAAGTTGACAGTAGAAAGATGTCGTCCATGTTCCGTTCCTATCAAAGATTATCAACTCCTAAACGTGGCATCAGAACACTGCATTGTGACACTTTGTCAACTGTCGAATGATTAGTTTTATCGACTTTTATCTCAGGATTTTGTATTTTCATTGCGTGAAAAAAATTCACCTATATTCGAAATCCATGCTTTCAGTTCGTATATTGAATGAAGTTCGTAAAGACGGACGTGCAGATACCATTGTCATCACAAACAGTTTACTGATGGACCGTGTCAATGGCTACTTAAGATGCAATTCAACGTGTACGTCTAATGAAACGAGAAAAAAACAATAATAGCCTAGCCGTGTTGTTAGTACGGCACACTGTACGAAAAGTCAAATTTACCCACCTTTACCCAACCTGTGACCCACCTATAGCTAACCACCATCTCTATTCTGGGGTAATACGAGACGCGGTACCACTTTTGACTTGTCTACAACCCCCAGGTGAGAGATCACCGGGGGTAAATGAAGTCAAAGGTGGAACGTCGTCTCACGCTCACCACATTTACACATCCTCTGCCCAGGATTTACTATCACTTTTCGTATAGTGGCGGATGATTAAATTAGCATTCTTTGAATATAGAAATGTTCATAGTATACGTTGTTTTACAACATGGTTTTCGCGATTGACATAGAAAGGTAGGTAGACTGACATAGATAACATAATTATAAAGCGAATTGTCTTATAATCACATGAACTTAACGCCATTATTTTGGACCATAACTGTCAGCTATGGCCCAAAGTGGCCTTCCATAAAATCCCTAGTTCGCCAGAATATTTCGGCCATCAACCATCTCGCAATCTGAGTTACGATTCTTCACGCTCTTAAATAAGTGTTAAAACAAATGATTGTTTCGGTGCCTTTTTAGACAAGGACTGCCGACAATTTTCTCAATTGTTTTCTATAGGAAATAACATAACCTTACATAACAAGGGTCATGCAGCCTATACGGACCACATATTTGTTAATTATGACCCCATGCTTTGGTCTGTTTTGTAAAACTGTCGACAGCTCCCATTTCATAATCTATAACGAGATTAGAAATGACATAAGGTTATCAAAGACACATAGTACTGTATTTAATGATCAGAATTGTTCGCTAATAAGGCCTCTACTGACGTTCTTTCAATTACCTGTCTGATGCATATAATATGCCTTATTCAATGTTGTTGAAGAGACTTGAGTAGAGAGGTGATACATGATGTAGAATGTTAATGGGCCACAACGAGCTTTGAAAAGCCGATGCTTCTCTGCCTAAACCCCGGGCTAGCACTATCACGATTCTCTCTATTCGTGTTAAACAGAATGTTGCTTCGGAGGTTGATACACTCTGTAACTCTAGGTATAAGTTACATCGAAGCCAAACTGAGACAATTGCACTTACGATATATGCAGTTCAGCTAGGTTAAAGGGTAGCATTTTCCATTTTGTTGACATGTTGTTATCTCGATCTTCAGACTGAACACTACACATAACACAATGACGCAAATGAATGCATATATGAATTACATTATTGCATTTGCTATTTTTTGTTTGCAATGTTTACGCTCAGGCAACAGCTGCATTTCCATGATTGGCATTTAAAACGGAACGTCTACTTATAAAATTGACAGTACGTTTGTCTGTAAGATACGACATGTCGTGCCGCCATTCATCAAGGCGGAACGACACATAGTACATTGTCTTAGAGAACGAGCAGAATTAAAGCAGGGGGGGACACGAAAATATGCATAAAACCACACATTGCATTGCTGGCATTTCATCATACACTGCTCCAAAACACTTATTTAATGACTACAAACAAAATAGTACAAAGAAATACCACTTTCTACAAGTCTTAGAGAAGTAATCTGGTTACAGCCATTGGTATGGGCTAACGCAAAACAAGCGAGTAGATAAATGAAATGAAATAAGATTGAAATTTACTGAAATAAAATGTTGAGGTTGACAACTTCATTTCAGACCAGCTTCAAATACACATCTCCAGGTTAATGTTGTCGCCATTATGGTATTTTTGTGTGTCTTTAAATCCATAGGCTGGAAGTGTAGACGTTAATTACGTTGGTATAAGGAAAAGGAAACCAGTAACGGCACTTCAAATTGCAGCGAACAACAACAATTTTCAAATGGTGAAATTATTACATGACAATGGCGCCCAGCCTTTGACTCAACCAAGAACACCAAATGGTATGTGTAATGCTGCACAGCCATAATGTTTTAGTAATATTTCTAAGTCTAATACATACTAACTCACATGAATGTTAGGGTTATAATTTGGTGAGTGTTGATTTTAAAGGAATGTGATCATAGATTGCAAATAATGACGAAACATTCATCAGAGAGAGAGAGAGAGAGAGAGAGAGAGAGAGAGAGAGAGAGAGAGAGAGAGAGAGAGAGAGAGAGAGAGAGAGAGAGAGAGAGAGAGAGATTCCCCAGGTTTGACATTGATTTTCTTTCGATATAGGAGAAGAAGATGATGTTTATGATGACGACTTGCGATACGACATCTACAATACTATCAGTAGTCCAGCGTATCTCAGTTTTGTATACGAGAATCCACCAGACGCTGCTATTGATCTCTCCGATAGTTTACTAACATTATCACAGGCAAGAGAAATCGCCGATACTTCAAAGGTAGGTCTCGTCGCGAAGGGGATACTTTAAAGTAGATATTAGCAATTGTTTCTTCCATGCTCCTATACATTGAGATTATAATGGACATCGTAGTTCAGCATACATCTCAAGGTATGCTTCAGTATCATCAGTTGTTGATAAATTCAGAAGGTCAACAAGCATTTACATTAATGCTGTATAATTTCAACATGGCTCTATGCATACAATGTATGCAAAATCCATACAATATAAAACTGGTCGGTAGGCACACACTTAGTGACCCCTGAAAAATTAATATTATTTTGTTTGTTGTTACTGTACTCTAAATTATGGATATGTGGTGCTCAAAACATGTTTCACTTTTACTATAGCATCCTTGTAACCATGGTAACGGCAGCCCGATGTGGCCTTACGTTATGGCTTAGTGTTAGGGATTGACATGATATCAGATAGTATCATCAAATCGCTGCTGACAACCACGTGGCATATAGTGAACAGTGTCCTCACATAAATATACTTTGGTGATAGTAGTGGTTGGAGAAATAATCAATGCCTTTAACACTTTACATGTGGAGGCAAAGACTGATTCTGGGACTGGGGTCCTTTTCCATGCCGAACAGCATTTAAACCGGGATTTTGAATTTTTTTAACAGGGGAGGGTCATATTTTAGAGAAAGGAAATTGAGGGTGGGTCACTTTTAGCACGACAGAAATGGGGGGGGGGGTTCAATATTTTACGCAACAGCCTGGACCTGATTTCCCCCACCTCCTTACATTTACTGAAGGCCCCCTTAGTCCATTCTTTCAATGTAAGATATGTTACATCTAATCCATTTGATAAATAAAGTACTTTTTTATCTCAGGGCATATACCTAGACCTGTCCAGGCGAATCAGAGAGTTTCTTGTCGAGATTCTTGATTGTTGCGACAACTCAGAAGAGGTCCTGACTTTACTGAATGGCAGGGGTCAAGATGATGTCAAATCACACGACCAAAATAAATTGAGCCTACTGAGGAAAGCCGTTGACCTCGAAGAGAAAGATGTACGTGGACTTCTGTTCTTTGGTTATCACATTGCAATCGCTGTCGAGGAAGACTGACATTCACATTGTAGTAATTACGAATTGCCAAATTCTTTTAAAGCATATTTACATGTGATATTGTAGAAAAGAACTATACACAAGCATTATTTTGGAGCTCATGTCACATTTACTATATTAGTGCATAACTCAAAAACTGTAATACATGGAAACTCCATTCAAGTGTCTAACACCATACAATCACATTCAAGTTTTCCTGTATGATAGTGACCTTTGGCCTGCACTTGACCTACAGGGTAGATCATCAAAATTAAGCCATTACTTGCATTTTGCAGACACTTTGAAGTAATTATGTGTGGCTAATTCCTTTTAGATCATGTCTACAGATAATGCAGAACAGGATAAACATACATATGCATTATTTTCTGGTGATCTTGTCACTTTTCACTCAATGGCATCCATATTTACAGTGAACAATCATGATTAACAATCATATAACTCAAAATCTTTGGTACTAAGAGACTATACATTGACCATTGGCCTTGACCCGGATCTTCAGGTTCAATGACCGAAACTAGGCAGTTTTCTGCATTATCATAGACACTTTGTAGTATCTATTGCATCATTAAAAAAACACGTCTCCGTTCAGTCACGTAGAAGTAATGTATTCATTGTCTGAATATTACATCACGACAATTCGTAATTAAGACAATATCTTCCAGTAAGTCCATGTTTACCTTGAAGGGCAATAAACAAGCTCTGTCCTGTATTATTGCACACCCGTAATAATTACAAAGCCAGGTCGAACATTACTACACAACGACTTGTTAGTCCTTCAGCCACGAAGTACATTGTTAAGCAAAGTTTAGGGCCCAATATTTTCTGGTGCAGTATATATGGAACACCTTGCCAGTTGAAATTCGCTGTCATCTTTCTCAACATATTGCCATCACCATTTTATGTCAGATATGTTTAGGCACTCTTGTTGTTTATTTTAAATACGTCCTTACATTGTATACTTTTGTACTTACTTTTTTATTTCCCATGACACTAATACAGGAAAACTTGAATCTGTAGTAGTGTATACACCCTTTCTTATCATTTATAATTACAGTTTGTAGCCCATCGGAAATGTCAGAAAGTTGTGAAGAAAGAATGGCTTCGAGGCCAACCAAAATGGCATACCAGGAACGGATTTCACTGGACAATGCTGTATGCACTGTACGGATTTCTCATATATCTACTCGCTATGCCGATTCTTTCTCTCATCTATATTGTTGCACCGTGTTCACTAGTTGTGAGGGTTCTTGACACCCCAAAGTCGAAGTTCTTTACTCATATGTCATCACACTTTTTGTTCATACTTTTTATCTTGGTCGAAGACATCGCATTGCATACTGACCCTACCCAAGATAAACACGTGGTGAACGAAATTGTTCTTTGTTTGATACTGGTATATCTTGCGTCTTACGGATGGCTTCTATTCGTTCAGTGTTATATGTGTGGGGTGAAAAAGTTCTTCACGGACATCAAGAACTTAATTGACGTATTCAACTTGGTGATGTTGATAATGGACGTATCGATACATCTCGTCGACGAAGTGACACAAAACGTCAACATATTTGTGAAGATTTCCTTTGACACGGGGACATCGATCGCGCTGGTGCTTGTCTGTTTACGCTTCCTGCGATATTTCTACCTCAGTACGTTCATTGGACGATTGCTATTGTTATTAGTTGCTATGAGGGCGGAAATCTATCGTTTTATGGTGATATACATTTATGTGGTTGGTGCATTTACTTTTGGATTTTATTATCTTTACTACGAGATGGTCGACAGTGGCTATTTTAGCAGGTACGGCAAAAATAAAACAAATGTTTGTTTCCGATTACACGACTTGAGAAATAAGGTAGGTAGGTCGGAATTTCATTTCACATTATTGATTTATTCGGAGATTTTAAAACTTTTTAAATTAAAACTTACACTCTTAAAAGACATGGACTGTAACTTAATGTAAGTGACAAGTCGACCAAAGCTACTAAGAAATTTTACACGGAAATAAGCGAAAAAATGTTGAAATTTATATTGAAAACAAAATATCGAGCAGGCATATTTCAAAGTGAAAGAGAAATAGGGCGATAGAAAAAATTTCGCGGAAAGTATTTGAAGGCAGAGAAAAGTATGTTTGCATAATTCCGGGTATTATGCCAGGCCACAGCACGAAATTTCATAAGAATTTTCGTGAACCGTATACAATAGTGAAATTCGTTTCACACGTGAACTAGCGTCCACAATATACTTATTCGAATACACTCTATCGTATAAAAGCCATAGACAAGCTATGAATTCGTTTTCGACTTGTTGTGAGACAGCCTAATTAACATCAACATGAATACAGTCTTCTACCGAAAACTACAGTTTTTCATGTCAATAGGGATAACCTCTCGTCATCTGTATTTGCTAGTGAATACTAAACAAGTCGTTCCTATTTGGTCTTGAATTTTTACCTGCAACACCTTTCTACGGTAACACTACACTACGTAATAGAATACACCGGTTCACGTCCTTAAAAGACAAAAACAAAACCCGGTTCTCGGCCGATCTCCGAAGTTAAGCGGCGTCGGACATGGCTGAGTGCTTGGATGAGAGACCGCCTTGGAATACCACATGCTGTCGGCATTACTTGTTAATTATATTTATTTTTTTATCTTGAATAACTTTTCACTTTACTATTAATCGAGATATGATTATTTGTTCTTCTATATTTCATAGTATTTATCAAAAAAAAAAACAATCAACTAGAACAAAAAACATCGAGCACATACAGGGTAAAATACCTAGAAATCCATTTCTACTTTTTGTCTTTATTATTAGATGGCACTCGTCACGGGAGTCGCAACCGAGAGGAGTTCACGACATAACGTAATGATCGTATGTGTCAGAGCAATGGTCATTGAACCTGCAATAAAATCACATTATTCTTTCTTTTTTGCCATCATTTCGGAAACAACGATGTTTATTGAATACAAGTCAGTTTTACCTGAAACCACTGTACATTGTCCGATACTTTACACATGAGAAATGACATTTGCAGTTCTGATTAATAAAATGTTGTTGACTATATCATTATATCATTATAATGCTTATTACATCTATTATAGTTTTTTCTGATGACTCCTTAAATTTTATTATTTTTTCAATAAAGGAAAAAAAAAATTTGTTTCCAATAATATAATAATAAATAATTCATTCAACCAGATAAGGGCAATTTTTTAGGCTTTCGTTCCTGCACACAATTATTAATGAAATGCAACAGAACATGTGCGATTAGTGATGTGTGAATTATGTGCCAAGCAAATTATATTGATTTTGAAGTGTGCATTTTCTTAAGATAGATTTTAATTATTGAAACTTGAATATTGCAGTTTTCATACATAGCCTAATTATTCAATTCCCTGATTGAACACAAATTAACTTTAAGGAGTCATAAGAAAAACTATAACATATATAATAAGCATTGTAATGATATAATTATATAGCCGAAACAACCTTTCACTGATCGGAATTACAAAATAATTTATCATGTGTGACGTAGGACAATAAAAGGTGAAAAAGAATATCAATTTAGTGGGTCTTTTTGAACCAAGCAAAATAATTGTGACGTGAAACATGAAATGACCGTCAAGGATCTAGGACCCACAATTCCTGTAAATATCTTTATTTCCTTGATTGGCATTCCCCTTTAAACTGGCAATAGCCTTACATGTAGATGTATGCTTTGTTGAAGTCAAACACATCAGGGCTTCTACTTATACAAACTTCTTTCGAATACCATATTCTCTATAAGTATTCATGATTCGTTTATGTTGATATGATGCATGTAACTTGCACCGTTTGATTCTCAGTTTGTTTGTTGTTGTTGTTGTTGTTGTTGTTGTTGTTGTTGTTGTTGTTGTTGTTGTTGTTGTTGTTGTACAGCATTGGTTCAATTACTCAATCATTACTGACGGTTGTCTTTGGGTCGGATCCATCATCAGGATTATCTGAGAAAGTTACTTTTAACTCTACATCCGGGGAACTTCATAACGTATCGGTTGTGGTGGAAGTTATTGGAGTGACGTTGTACGTGTTCTTTGGCACTGTCATCGTTATAGTTTTGTTGAATACGTCGATAGCTCTGATGTCAGACACATACTCCAAATTAAAGGTATGTCAAAATGCAGCCTGCTTCTTTTAGGAGTGCAGAGTGAGAGAGCGCCACCAACGATATTATCTGACGATCTCTTCATCGTAATATAAGCGTCAGACCACTAAAGAAAAGCGGTCTGGGTACTAGAGCGTAGTACTGTTAGGTGATGGAAGTTTTTATTACTTTATTACTCGCTCGCTCGCCCACGCACCCACCCACCCCCCTCCCTCCCTCACTCACTCACTCACCTTGTAAATTCATTGCGTCGCACTAAACTTCCGTCACAGTGCATTTCACAAACATTAAATCCAATTAAAAATAGAAACAAAGAACAGTCATGGCTATATTCTATTACATTGTATTTGAAAACTAGCAATGTGTAGGAAAACAGAAAGTTTATTATCAGAAAAAAACCCACAAAGAAATACATTAAAGATCTAAAATTAGATATAGAATGCATTAAAGTAATAATTTATGAAATCATATTGTAGTGTTTTATACAGATGAGAAAACTGTTTTAGGTATATTGTCTTCATGTTACCCTTTTACAATGTACTTTCGACTCATCAAAAAAAAAGTATACCGTCAATAAGGTTTTCTCTGTAATTTGTTCTTCCAAATCTGAAAGCCAATGCTTGGACCGAACTAAATTGACCCTGTGTGTTATTTTGTTATGCATATGCTCGGGCGTTCAAATGTAACCCACAATACATTATTTGTTTTATTGTGTCACAGGAAAACATCGACGTGGAGTGGAAGTTCGTACGAACAAAAATCTGGTTGGAATACATGGACTGTCCTGTTGTACCGCCTCCGTTCAACATCATTATACCATCTGCTTCTTGCATCAAGTATATCTATCACAGAATATGTTCCAAACCAACAACAGTAGTCGGTCAAGAGAAACAAGTAAGAGTTTGTATTTGATGAAAAACTAGTTGTGCAAGCTACGTCTTAACGAAAAACTAGTTGTACACGCTAATTTTTGACGTATACGGGACTGATTTGTATCAAACTTCTTCATGATATATGTTTTTTTTGTTATATCAAATACCCTACAAAATATTGAGACCTAAACAGAAACTAAAATTGTCTCAATCGGTTGTTTTTTTATACGTAATTGATTCCTGTGGGTTGACGTTTTAAAAATAAATAAATTATTGACAGTCGGAGTAAAATGGTTCACATTTTATCATATTTGTCTTATACTTATTTATGATACTGAAGAAATAAATCTCCGGGGTACAACTTCAAAATCAGAAGTACCATCTGTGTACACTTGTCGTCCTTTATTCTTGAAAAGCAACCTCTGTTATCACCTCTTTCTTCAATCTTTTCCCAAAAACATTAGATGAGTAAGAGCCTGTCGGGATTTGAAGATGATGGCCCTATCATTGAAAGAAGCATTGTATATGACAAGGTAATTTTGTTAGACTTTAAAAATATAACATTTGAACAGTGTTTAAACAATTTTACAGGGTTAGATGAGCACCACTGTCTATACTAACGGAAAACGCCTTAATTTATCACATATTGTTGTGAATACGGCGAAAACTGTAGGGCAATATAAAATTCGGCGTCAATGCTCGTTTGAGGTATATATAACATTTGAACACTAACTCTGTGTTTGAACAATTTTACAGGGTTAGTTGATGAGCACCACTGTCTATACTAACGGAATACGCCTTAATTTATCACATATTTTTGTGAATACGGCGAAAACTGCCGGGCAATATAAAATTCGGCGTCAATGCTCGTTTGAGGTATACCATGTTAAACAATATATTCCAGCTGTCTAATATTTTATAATTGTATGACTACCTACCTACCTACCTACCCCCTCCCTCCCTTCCTCCCTACCTACCTACCCCCTCCCTCTTCCACACATAGCGAGTACATCCTAATGCATATGTATATGGTGATGATACTGCGTACTGTATAACAAAATGTAAATACGGAATCACACCTTTATGTTACAGCTGGTGAAAACACTGCTTCATCGGTACACGCTTGAGAAGGGCCACGTGGAAGATGACAATGGAGGACTATTTGACCTATTTAAGAGTTAATGTTTATTCATAGCACGGGTGCTTAATGTATTCATTTGATTTATAGGAGAAAGATTCTTAGATTGCATTGAAATATGAGCACCGAACTTATCATTTAGTTATGAACACAATGATTCGAAAATACCTTGGTCAACATTATTAAATTTCTTCTTTCCATATATTATCATGTGCAAATTTTATCTGCTAAAGATATAAAATTCCTTGCCGTTTAAAAACAACAACAACAAGCTCTGAGTATTCTGTTGATGAAAGTATTTGTATGGGACATTGTGGGAGCCGTACATTATGTTATGAATAATCAAACAGTTTGGTTGTGCGAATGGTTGCATAAGACTGGCCAATCACAACATGTGCATATGTTTATGATGTGATTGAGAAGTACGTAAAATTTGACTTTTTATGTCAATTGTTCATTGATTGAAATACATGTTGACGAAATGCGTATATCTGATTCTCAATTTGGGATTTTAGCAATCTTAGCTTTCAAGGATCGCCAGACTTTTATATTTCTAACACTGAATATGAAACAGTAATAATTGATTCTTATTTTCACGATATTTTATGATAACGTGATGAAAATTTCTACTTGTAAGTTAATGACAGCTTTTGCCAATTTTTCAAATTTTACTTTCGGTATCTTTATCATGTTAAGTGTTTGAAATTTAATGTCAGACAGTAGAAACCTTACTTTGGGAGGAGGTGATCGTGTTACAGGTGACATAATCATCATTTTAGTAACTTGCATAGTTTGACTATATTATTCCCTACTTCGATTGAAAAGTCAGTATACTTTATCAAGGAAATTGAATTCAGACCACAAGAGTATATTTAAGTCTGTAAGACAACAGGCTACACTTCACATATAACTAGAATTCATATTTATCAATGTTATTGGGAATAGTCATTAGGGCATAGTAACTCCTCCTCAAATATTAATATGGTTTGCATTGATTATTCAGCCATAAACAATCGTTATGTGAATTTGAACATTAATGAAAATAAATGGGAGTTTACACTTAGAGCAGAAGCAAGGAGGCACTACCAAGGAGGCGAATGAACGAAACAGACGCCAAGTGCTTTGCTATGCCTTTCAGTGTATACGTTAGTCTTGATATGAATTGATTTGATGTTTGCTAGCTGTGTACAAGTGGAGATATGAGAGTGAATCGAGTATAGTTACAACATGCTTTTATGATGAGGCTTTAAATATAATGATCTCTTCTGTTACCGAAATCACTACAAGGCGTCACCTTCTTACACTCAGTTGATATGGCAGTCTACAATCCTTCATCGCAGACAGTCTCCAGTGCTGATGTCGATATGGATCAGATCGCCACTAAAATGTTCACACAAAGATCCGAAGAGGACGGGTTTATACGACTGGGAGAAAAATGTGAAGTTGGACAAGTGAAATTAATACTACAGGTAAGTAGAAGTAGAAGACAAACGTATGCTTTGCTTAAACTCTCATGATCACTACCTCTTTCTCAATGCATGTATTCACCCGGAGACAGTACAGCAGCCATGTGTGGGCTTTCACTTCCTGTTCGCTAGAATCCCTTTGAAGTTGACAGTAGAAAGATGTCGTCCATGTTCCGTTCCTATCAAAGTTTAGCAACTCCTAAACGTGGCATCAGAACACTGCATTGTGACACTTTGTCAACTGTCGAATGATTAGTTTTATCGACTTTTATCTCAGGATTTTGTATTTTCATTGCGTGAAAAACATACACCTGTATTCGAAATCCATGCTTGCAGTTCTTATATTAAAAGAAGTTCATGTATATATCATAAAATATCGTGAAAATAAGAATCAATTATTACTGTTTCATATTCAGTGTTAGAAATATAAAAGTCTGGCGATCCTTGAAAGCTAAGATTGCTAAAATCCCAAATTGAGAATCAGATATACGCTCTCTCTCTCTCTCTCTCTCTCTCTCTCTCTCTCTCTCTCTCTCTCTCTCTCTCTCTCTCTCTCTCTCTCTCTCTCTCTCTCTCTCTCTCTCTCTCTCTCTCTCTCTCTCTCTCTCTCTCAACCCATTGAATATTCGTATGTCACATGCATTCCTTACTTGTGTACTAGCTATTTGTACGTTCTTTTTGTTGGAGTTTAATTTAAATTCAAAGGAACAACATTAATAAACGTGTTATGCTCTGTTATATTTGATTATGTATATATTTCGTT
Organism: Glandiceps talaboti; assembly: GCF_964340395.1. Classification (NCBI taxonomy): domain Eukaryota; kingdom Metazoa; phylum Hemichordata; class Enteropneusta; family Spengelidae; genus Glandiceps; species Glandiceps talaboti. The sequence goes on from NC_135549.1 coordinate 24,576,164, forward strand.
GAAATCTTGGAAAAAAACAGAATAAAGGACCTTGTAGTATAAAATAAAGATAATACATTCAGTACCTGATGAATATCTTTTATGATATTACAAAAGAACAACATGAATATATACATGTTAGTTTAGCTATTCAGCTTGAAGGTACAGTACTAACTTTACATGCCGTTGTTAGTTCGTTCGTTGAAATTCCTCGAGGTTATTCATTCATGCATGCATGAAGACTGTACTTTACCAATGAAATGCAAAGTAGTCTGATATTGTCTATATTGTCTATGTTCTCGTGACTTTACAGTCATTTGCACTTTTTATCATGGCAAGATGGCAGTGTTTTGATGATACTTTTAAATAAGAAAACAATATTAAAACCAACAGTAGAGACACATTCTACTCACCCGTCGGAAAATCATATCTTAAATCAATCATTTTATTCAAATTGTATTGCATTGTTAGTTATCCTACTTTTCATTACTCAAAGAAAATCTGACATTCCAATCCTCTACGAAGATAACATGGAATGTACACTTCTATAAGTGTTTTTACTCAACATTTTACCTAGCTTTTTCACCATAGTTATGCAAATATATGTAAATTTGACTGTTAAAAATTACAAAATTTAACTTCGAATGCATCGTTTTTGGATTCAACACCATCTAAATACCCTTGCTTGCCAGCATTAACCCCAAAATGCCTACAGGACCATTTTCCCTCGAAATTGTAACTAGACTATTATGTTGAATACTTGTAACGTCGTACGTACAAATAAGTACAGTAAGTTTTATGTATTGTTCTATAAAAAAGTTGTGTTTTTTAAGGATTTGGCCAGAAAGAGTAAAAAAAAATGTTCAACGGGTCCTACCTAGCCATATATACCATGCGGCGTTTAGGTTTAATTTATGCCTTTTTGACAGTCAAAATGCTCTGATTAATCGTGTTGTTACATGTGATGTACGGTTTGGTGGGCTTCAGGCTTTGATCTTGTGAGTGTTTGGTTTGATTTGCAATTGATTTTTTTTCTTTTAAAATATTTTTTATAAAATGTTTTTGTTTGCATGTTGATGTTATCTAACATTTAAGCTGTTTTGTGGTGTGTTTTTGTTCTTTAGTCTAGACTCTGTGCGTTCGTAATAACATTTTAATAACAATAATGGTAGGGTTTAATAATAATAGCCGTCCACAATCAGTCATCTCATACAGGCCACGGCGTACATGTGTATCAAAATGCAGCGGATTTACACAAACAGACCTGAAGAGGACGAGTTTGTACGACTTGTAGAAGGAGGAGAAGTTGAACAAGTGAAACTACTACTATTACTACAGGTAAGTAGAAACCAAACACTCACAAGATCAAAACCTGTACACTTGTTACATGGTAGATCTGTTCACCGAAGAGCAGACTCTCGCTTACTGCTTACGATGATTTTATTAGTAAATTCGTCCATTCATAGAGAATGCAGAGATACAGTTATAGTCTACGGTCCGATGGTCCTGTGGTACTACTGTCACCAGTCGAAAGATAAGGATCGTCGAGGTTAATCTAAGGATTTTGTATTTCATTGCACGGAAACATACCTGAAAGCCATGCTCGCAGTTCAGCAATTATGCAAAACCCAAAGACAATATTCTTTCCCCACAGTTTGTTAAACCATGACAACGTGATGGAATAAGCATATTTCAGCAATAAGAAGCACAAAAATAACAGTCTGGTATTGGTTTTGTGCACAGGGTATTATGTTAGATGATTTAATATGCCATGCGCTTTTATTTGTTTACGATTGATATACACATATAGTTATAAAGTGTTTACGACGACGTGAAATAGATATAGTAGCACATCAGCGACGTAATCAGACTACTAGAGTATTGGCTTTATGTTGTTGAATGCTCGAAATTAGAATTTGATCAACATAAATAAGAAGGGATAACACGGATCTGAACTGTGGTCGTCGACTGCAATTGTGATGGGAATGTTTAGGAGGCATTTTTAGCACAGACCTGTTTCACTCTAAGCCCCTTGTTTAAACATAAGACACCAAATTGAATTACCATCATTTTATATTAATTAAAATCGAAGTAGTAATTTCAACATAAAAAAGGTACTATTCAGACTTCATGCTTGTTGGTACAATTACAACAATCATGCCGGGTCGTACCACACTAGTCTTAGATGGGCCCTTTGTTTTCATATCAGAAGGACAGTGGTTCTAGTTAGAGGGTATATCACTACGTTAATTGTTCACATAATCGTCCGTTTTGGACAGAAAATAAACCCAAAATATAGATGGCACTTTTACAGCGACTTGAAAGTTGATTAGTGATATCGAAACGACTTGGTGAAGAAACGTCACGTCACCTGCGAGGTACACCACACACACACACACACACACACACACACACACACACACACACACACACACACACACACACACACACACACACACACACACACACACATTCAGTTGTCAGATTTGTTGCCCCTCCCTGATTCTAGTCATCTTTGTGTTCCAAGACCTAAGACTGTGACATTAGTATGAATCAATCGTAAACATATGTAATGTCTTATATCAAACTTTTGATCCAAACACAAACTCGAAGACCGTTACCTGAAATTTTCGACTGCATACTTCAGTCTTTTTCAACAGATTGACCTATTATACAGAGCACGTGATCGTATACGGACACGTAAGCTTAGCAAGGAGTCATAGGGTGCCTGGAATCTTGTGGCGTCGTCCTTCGTCTCTGTTTAACGATGGTCGGTACGCATGTGTTTTGGTTCAAAAGTTCAATATAAGAAATCAAATTACCAATACAGATGAACTTTCATTAGAATGTAAACTATATGTACATAGTATATATAATGGTACAAAACAGCTTGAGAACATACAATCTAATTTCCCGAGCTGAATTTTATCTAAGATCCATTCAAAGTTAAAATATAAAGTCATCCATTTCTCTGGTTAATGAAAAGTGGCATTTTCCCGAATTCCAGTCTTTAAACTGGATGGTAAGTTACTCAATAATGGCTTATTGATAAGAACATCGTTCTGGCGTACACATTCACGATGGCGGCCTTGTCAACATCATGTGAGGAATACAGGATATCCGACATTTCAGTGGCGTACAACCCCCGCGCAAATCATGTTCGACTAAATTTACTAGGTAATTTTTTCTTAAAATGTATTACTCGGCAAATACAGTGCGTATTATATTAAATTTGCAACTTGTCAAATTAAGGTCTATGCAAATGGGTGTGGCTATTGTTGTGTCTGTGTCGACATTTGTCTGGCAGACAATGTCGGTTTTGATTGCTTGTTACAACACGAAACTTTCAGGACTAAAATATAAGTTCATATTCATTATATATGCCAAATTTGGTATCTCTCCCTTACGTAGTCTATATTTCGTACATATTTTAATCTGACCTTGCAAGTTCTCAAGTTAATGATTCTAGGTACGTACATACCGTATGTCTGTTAAATTTGCCGTGGATTGATATCGCCCGAAACAGCACAACATTTTAAAGACTAAATCTTTAGTGTATATCCATTATCTGTGCCAAAATTGGCGTCTTTACCTTATGTGGTCCTTAAATCGTACGGATTTCAATTTGACGTGCATTTGGGAAATTAAGAAAGAGTCTGATCTGTTAACATTGGTAAGGGTCTCAATTTTAGACTCGTCAATCTATTTTTTATCGATTGTAATGATTTTCAAATAGTACTCATACAATATACACAGACTTATTGGAAATGGTTAGTTTGAAAGGTCTAGGTTGTCCTTCGTATAATATTCCGATATGTTTATAATTCAACAGGCCGGGAGAATAGACATAAATTGCGTGGGTATCCGAAGAAGGAAACCAGTTACGGCACTCCAAATTGCAGCGAACAACAACAATTTTCAAATGGTGAAATTATTACATGAAAACGGAGCAGAGCCCCTGACTCAACCAAGAATCTCAAATGGTATGTGTCATGGTGCATAGCCACACTGTTTTAATATTGATAACAATCACACGGGTTTAAAGTGGCTGCAATTGACTGGGGATTGTCAGTGAATGTTACATATTAAAATGGAATAGTTAGTAAAGCTTCCTATCTCAATTTATAGGGTGTACCAATTATAGTACACATCATTGGGTATACTGTCTGTCTAGTAAAAGGTCATAAGGAAGAAGATCGGCATAACAAAAAACTTCAGCCAATGCTAAAATGGTATTTGTTTCAATATAGGCGGAAAGGATGATGTTTGGGATGATGACTCGCGATACAACATGTACAATGCCATCTGTAGTCCAGCATATTTATGTATTTTACACAAGAATCCACCAGACGCAGCCATCGATATATCCAAGAGTTTACTGAAATTATCAGAGGCTAGAGAAATCGCTGATACTTCAAAGGTGGGTAAAGTCCAATTAAACACCAATGTATGTGTGTCCATCATGAAAGCACTAAGATTCATACACAAGTTCTCTTCGTCAACTTTAGATTGAGAAACAGACATGTTTCGATCAAATCATGACATGTTTTCAAGTGTATGGATTATGCACACAGTAAGAAACCCAGACTATTATTATCATTATTATTTAGTACGGACGCATTGTCCATTATTAAGACTTTATACGAATGTGAGAAAATTTCCACAAAGGTTGATCGGGGAAATGACAGAAAGTTTTGTGGACGACTTAAAATATACATATTTTGATTTTCTAGCATTGCAAATGATATCATGATCATCAGCCTATTGTTGGCAAGGACACAATTATCATGTTACGTGATTACACGAAATGTATGTCGTTTGAAGAGGGCAATGGTAGACAAAACATGTTGCTTCACAGTGTATCATTAAGGGGCGACCAGGAACTTGTGAATCTCTTCGAGTTCTTACCTTCTATCCACTTCCGGTCTACAACTCTGTGGGGATTTCCCAGCATGCATTGTGGCAAACGCTAGCCATTGGGGACCCCTATCTCGTCGCTATTTGTGCAAGCTAAAAACTTCTGATAGCTGACAATATCGTGTCAGAGGTGGTACTGTACTAAAAGTTGTGGAGTTGAGGGGTTGCATTTAAATGCTGACTCATTACGAAGCACATGGTTAACAAAAACGTTCTGGAAGCGTGATTAGTTATCACAGTACAGCAAAGTTGAGTTTACGATGTGGGAACCTGTTTTGATCGAATTTGTGCATCATTGGGTGTGATTTTGTTAAATTAAGGGACAGATATATTGGTATCACTCAGATTGTATCTGTGTACATTGTATCAAAACATTGTATGTAGTCGGTAGTTTTGTGCTCGACTACTTCCTTTATCTTTTGGAGTAATCCTATAAAATATCGTGCTACTTATATATGTGCATCAACATTGACGTCGGTATTTCTACATCGCCTCCAAAATTGTGCTCCTTTTGATTTTTTTCTTAACAAGTTTAGTTGCCGTCCTGTTGATAAGAAACACACATTGTTTGCATGCTTCTATGTATGTGTCAAAAGACTTTCTTATGCATTCTTCTGTGACATCGAATCATCGGCTCCAAAATTGTGCTCTTTTTGATTTTTTTTTCTTGTCAAATTTAGTTGTTGATAAGAAATGGGCACTGTTTGCATGCTTCTGTACTATGTGTCAATACTACAATAGACTTTCGATGTGCATTCTTCAGTGTCATGAAGAGAGTTGAACAGACTCGTGTACTATCTTTTGGCGCAATCGTATAAAATATCGTGCTACTTACTTCTACATCAACATCGACCTCGGTATTTCTACATCGCCGCCAAAATTGTGCCAGTTGAGAAATTCATGTCCAGCTTCCAGTTCAATCAAGTTATTAAAACAGCTACCACACTCAAAGGCACCCTAATAGACCACATCTATGTCAAATCTGCACACTCACCTATTGGTAAATGCCCATGTTATGCAAACATATTACAGCTACCATGATCCTGTAATATACCAGATGTCTCCCAATCCTTAGGTGTGTATTAAACCTTGTTTCACTGCCACACTATCCTACCCTCAAAATATCCACTATCGGCCAATTTACACCAACCCAAACATCATATAATTGCCTCTTTATGTCCCCAACTGTGCCCTGAAACTTCGCTTTTGCTTGCAAATGCATACTAGTTAGACTTTGAGACAGTGTTCTGTATACATGGTACCTGATGGAAAATAAGCAAATTATTTCAGCTAAATTCAATATCTAGCTATCTTAAAGACAAACGCACTTGTTTGCAGGATATATACCTAGACCTATCCAAGCGAACCAGGGAGTTTCTTGTTGAGATCCTTGATTGTTGTGACACCTCAGAAGAGGTTATGACTTTACTGAATGGCAAGATGAGATCGAATCGAACGACCAAGAGAAACTGAGTCTACTAAGAAAAGCGATCGAGAGCGAGGAGAAAGAGGTATGTGGACTAATGATGTATGGGTATTCATATCACAAACGATTTCAAGGATATCGTTCGTCTAGGTTTTGCATTCTTAATATAATAAAGACGTTCGTTCTAGTCTATGTGGGTGTTGTACGCAATACATTGTCATTAGTTAACATTTTTCTCACTTTTGTGTCAATCGAGCAATGATTTTAAAAACATTCTTCAATGCAGGATATATGTTACTAGTATTAAGTAGGATCTTCAAGAGGTTGTGCAACGATTGGGCTCATCCCATCGTGCAATATCTCTTTTTGTGGTAAACACATCATACTATCCGTCTTTTGAAATCTTTTTAATGGTTTAGTTAATGAAATAGCGCTCCAACCTGCAATAATGAAAACAAATGTTTGATACACAGTATGTGTTGAATTGGTATTTTATTTGTTCACTAAATTCGATAACGTTGTGGTACATTGTTTAGTCGTTTGCTGATACCTGGTACAACAAAAATGTAAGCATCTCTTTTCATTCTCAATTACAGTTTGTAGCCCATCGGAAATGTCAGAAAGTTGTCAAGAAAGAATGGCTTCGAGGCCAACCAAAGTGGCACACCAGAAACGGATTTCACTGGACAACGTTGTATGCAATCTATGGATTTCTCGTATATCTGCTGGCTATGCCTATTCTCTCTCTTGTCTATCCTTGCACCATGCTCACCAGTTGCGAGGGTTCTTGACACCCCAAAGTCGAAGTTCCTTACTCATATGTCATCACACTTTTTGTTCATAGCCTTTGTATTGATTGAAGACATCCCACTGCATACAGACCCAACCCAAGATAAACACGTGGTGAACGAAATAGTTCTCTGTTTGATATTGGTATATCTTGCATCTTACGGATGGCTTCTATTCGTTCAGTGTTATATGTATGGGGTGAAGAAGTTCTTCAAGGGACATTAAGAACTTAATTGACGTATTCAACGTGGTGATCTTGATACTGGACACATCCATACATCTCATAGATGAAGTGATACAAAACGTAAATATACACGTGAAGCTTTTCTTCGACACGGGGACATCGATCGCTCTTGTGCTTGTCTGTTTACGTTTCCTGCGATACTTCTACCTCAGTACGTTTATTGGACAGTTGTTATTGTTATTAGTTGCTATGAGGATGGAAATCTATCGCTTCATAGTGATATATATATTTATGTGGTTGGCGCATTCACTTTTGGATTTTACTATCTATACTTCAAGATAGTCGACAGTGGCCAGTTTCATGGCCAGTTTCATGGCATGAATACATGCATGCCGTTCATCATTGCAGGTACTCAACCGCATACAGAGTTATTTTTTCAAAACATCTCTTGCACCGTCAACTTATCATAAATTTTATTAAATGCCAATCTTATTAACAAGTAATTTTGTGTTGCATGTTTTCCGGTTTTTTTTGTGTGTGTTTCGTGTGATTCGAGTGATGCGTCTGTAAAAGGAGCTCCAGCTATATATGAATATACCGAAATCAATCCGCCAGGCCACACATGTGATGAGGCCTTATTAGCATATGTCGAGATTTACATATATGTAATACGACGATTTATGTTCAGTATAATGTCCAATGCTCTCTCTCTAAAAATTCCAAATGATTGATTGCAAACGCATTTTAGCATTTCACGAGGTATATGATAAAACAGAAGACTATGAATGTATTATATTCATTTCATATTGTCTTGATTCGTTTATATTGATGTTGTTGCACTTTATTTGGAACGTTTACATTTCATTTTAACACTAAACTATTCTTTTTTAGCCTTGGTTCAATTATCCAGTCGTTACTGGTGGTTGTTTATGGATCGGATCCTACATCAGGCTTACATGTGGAAGTCACTTTTAACTCTACATCCGGGAAAGTGCATGACGTATCTGTGATAGTAGAAGTTTTTGGAGTGACGTTATACGTATTATTTGGTACTGTCATCGTTATAGTTTTGTTGAATACGTCAATAGCTCTCATGTCAGATACATATTCCAAATTAAAGGTATGTCAAGATTTAGCTTGTGCGTTAAACTTTGCAGATTTGGGGAGTGCCACTTATAAGATGACTATATGATACAACCTCGAATAATGAGCAGGCAATGACAGATTCACAATCATAATTCTGGTAGTTCTGGTTCTTTCTGGTTGTTTGGGCAGAATGTCAACGAGACAGAAGGAAAAAAAACGGTCCACATTCTGTTTGTCTGCTTGTTCTGGTTGATATCAAATACACTTAAAGAAAATGCGACCGAAATTCTTTCAGTCCGGATGACTATCAAACAGACAAAGAAAAATCCGTCCAAATTCTTTCTGTTTGAAGAGACCTCGGGGTAACCCATGCTGGTCAGTTGCATGGCTCGACATCCATCAGTGTTGTTGTTCTAATCGCAAATTTATTCCCCACACCCCCACCCCCAATCTGTACCCCTAACCCAGAATCTATTATGTTTTTTTTACACAAAAACGTCTAATTTTATTTTCCATCTATAGCTCTCTCTCTCTCTCTCTATATATATATAAATATATTTAAAATGCGACCGAAATTCGTTCTGTCCGGATGACTATCAAACAGACAAAGAAAAATCCATCCAAATTCTTTCTGTTTGAAAAGACATCGGGGTAGCCCATGCTGATCAGTTGCATGGCTCGATATCCATCAGTGTTGTTGTTCTAATCGCAAATTTATTCCCCAATCAGTACCCCTAACCCAGAATCTATTATGTTTTTTTTACACAAAAACTTCTAATTTTGTTTTCCATCTATAGCTCTCTCTCTCTCTCTCTCTCTCTCTCTCTCTCTCTCTCTCTCTCTCTCTCTCTCTCTCTCTCTCTCTCTCTCTCTCTCTCTCTCTCTCTCTCTCTCTCTCTCTCTCTCTCTCTCTCTCTCTATTGTTCTAAGACTTCTGGCAGGGGCCATTTATTTAAACTTAGTATCGTATAGTTATTTGCTGAGAGACTGTATTTGCATTATCTACTTCTCTATATTAACTTTTTGCTGTGACCGTACTGTTTAATTTTTGTATTGAATACTATATACTCCGAAATTGTTATCCTCATTGTGTGACAGCAAAACATCGACGTTGAGTGGAAGTTCGTACGAACAAAAATCTGGTTGGAATACATGGACTCTTCTGTTGTACCGCCTCCGTTCAACATAATTATACCATCTGGTTCTTGTATCATGTATATCTATAACAGAATATGTTCGAAGAAAACAGCGAAAGTCGATCAAGAGAAACAAGTAAGAGAGTTTGAATTTGTATGAATATTTGACTTACTTGGCAAACATCAAAGCGAAAACTAGCAATAATGGATACAATTATAGAAAATTGTGATAGTGTTTGAAAATCTCAACGTTCAATTACCCAGTCAGCTTGTCGTTACCATGGAGTATTCAAATGTATCCAGATGGTATACATGCAAATGAAGTATTTGCAGATTAACACGTGCAGTAGACACACATCTGCATATATGTTATTTGCATGTGTATCATCTGCATACATTTGAATACACCATGGTAACGACAAGCGGACTTGGTAATTAAACGTTGGAATTGTTCAAACCTTACTATACTGTCTTCTGCAATTTTAGTTACAAGCCTATGTGGGCAATTGAACGGAATTTACCGTAAGCGCCGTAAACATACTAAATTATCTTCGACCACAGTCGGTGTTTTTTTTAAAGAAATCGATACTGATAGTTTAATGGCGTATTTGAAATAAACTGTTGATACATTAAGTGAAATATTTCCTTTCATTTTAATCACCTTTCATTTCAATGTCTATAGAGTGATTAAGCTCATCATTTTGCAGTGTCACCGTATTTCTTTTCTAGACAAGCAGCATGAAGAGCATTCATGATGATGACCCTATCGTTGTGAGAAGCATTCAATATGACAAGGTAGTTTTTGTTATATTTGTAAGTCTTGAATGTTGAGCAAGTTTGCCGTGCTAGTTGTTTAGCGCCACTTTCTTTCCAAAAGAAAATACCTTTGCTTAATCTTACATTGTGACTACAGTCAAAAGTGGCAATATAAATTTCGACAATGCTTAATTTACATACACACATATATACATACATACATACATACATACATACATACATACGTATACATTCATTCATTACGTATGTACGTACAAACGTATATACGAATGGACATACATGCATATACATACATATTTACGATCTAAAAGGGTCGAAATTGAATGTTTGAGGCAAGAGTTTTGAACTGGGGTGTTGATTATCGAACTCTATTAAAAACACAAGCTACACTGAATTATGATAAAATAAGAATTGTGAAGTGATGAGTTTGTAAATACATGATAATAAAATTGTTTGATTGATATTTATTTTGTGTGTGTCCTATAAAAGATTGTCATTTCATGTACTGGGCATATCGTACCATACCCATTTCATAACCTGGGCAACACGATTGACTACTTCATGAACTGGGCAAAGTTACCTGCCCATTTCATGAATTGGGCAATTTCACAGATTAGGTGTAACACATACGTACATACATACATACATACATACATACATACATACATACATATATACAAATGTACATACATACATACATACATACATACATACATACATACATACATACATACATCAAGCTAGGGCCATATATCATGATAAAAGCTACGTGCCTTACAAAAAATAAAAATATCGAATTATACCCTTTTTCTTGCAGCTGGTGCAAAGATTGATTCATCGGTACACGCTTCTAAAGGGACATGTGAAAGATGACGATGATGGACTATTTAATCTCAAGGCTGAACACAAGAACCAGCATTTAGGCCAGACGAATACATACTCAAATACTACAGAGGTTTAAGACATAGAAAAATCAATAAAACATGTCTAAATTATTAAAGTCAGTTGGAAATCCAACTTAAAGAACGGAGACGCAATTCGCGGATTCCTTGAGGGCCTAATCCCGGAATCATTAAAATCTATTTTAAAGAAAACTTGATTCTGGTATTTTTGTGAAATGGTACAGATAGAAATCAGGGTTCACTGTGGCATACTAGTAAATCCATAAACTTTCACTTTGCCATAGAGCTGATACAATATTCGCGATTGAATTCTAATATGATGAATTTTTCATATCATTTCACTTCTATCCTTTTGTTTGACAGTCGTGATGAATATTTGTTAATTCATTGTTACTTTATGGATCAAATCGTGATGCATACTGTACACACAACTAATATGGTCCTGATAAATTAGCGTTTATTCTATCTAGATCAGGATAGCTAATACAAATTATTAGACAATTATTTTTCAAGGATATGATGTTCTCATTTTGGGAACGAGCTGAATTTACGGCAGGGGATGGGGGGTGTGTGTGTGTGGGGGGGGGTATAGATGAAGATTGGGTGTTTGTTTTGGATTTTTAATTCATAAAATATTTTTATCATGGCTTCTTATTTGCCAAGTCCTTGTTTGTAGTTTAATTAATTGCACACAAATAATAAAATGTGTAAACTATTTGTTATTGTGACAGTACGTAGAATGAAAAAACGTTATACATATTTTTTTTCAGCTTTTTGCAATATTTAAAAGACTTGTACAGACATATTAGTGAACGTTGTTTCATATTGCTGTTTCAAGATAAAATTGTTTTATAAATTGAAAATCCAAAATAAATACCAAATCCTCATCCACATGGCCACTTAAATATGAAATTGATGAACTTGTTTACTTGAAATTCTCGGAAACTGAAAATATTACAGCAATTTTGCTAGTTCACCGTACTGTTGTGAAGTCATGATGCTCAAGTTGTGAGTGGTCAGCTTGGAATTCTGCAAGTTTGTTTCTAAATGGCTAAAGTCATATGTGGTAACATTTGTAACACGATTGTCAGAATAGGTCGACCTAGGTGTAGGAACCAGGTAGCTCGGGTAGGAGATGGGTTGCAACGTGAATTATTTAATGAAATATAATGCATACTAAATACCCTAACTTGTACATTATATAATTACTTAAAATCATGAATTATGCAAACGACTCTTTCAACGACCAAGAGTTATATCAATAAGCTTTGTGAGACATGTGCACCCGGGTATCAAGAATGTATGTACCAAATTATATAAGAACTTGATATACAACTTGAAGCTTGTTTGTTCTTCATATATAGCTAATTAATGAAAATCCAATTATGCAAAGACTTATTAAAACTGAAAGGTACATCAACAAGCTTTTCAGGACACGCGCCCTTTGCTTTGTTTGAAGTATGAACCAAATTATTTTCAATTTCAAGCGTGCCTTTTCAAGATATAGCTTATAGCCCAATTATTGAAAATCAATAATTATGCAAATGAATCTTTAAAACTACAAGCTATATAATCAAACTGTATATGACACATGCACTTTGTTATCATCAATGTATGAACCAAATGATATTGAATTTAGATATGACCTAATTACCGAAAGGATATGACCTAATTACCGAAAATTATTTATTATGCAAATTGATCACTAATATTCATGAAATGTTTACCAAAACTTAATCAATTCTAGCCATTACCCTATCAAAGAAATATGTGCACCAAATTGTTGTTTGAACTAAGCCGGTCGTATTTGAGACAGTAATGACACACACAGACAGACAGATAGACGGACAGATAGACGGACAGACAGACAGACAGACAGGCACTCATGCATACAGACTTTCCATCGCTAATATAGAACTTTCTCTTACGGAAGGTATAAAAAAGATGTAGAAAATCAACGATGTGATTGCTAAGTTTTAAAAACACAAAGGTCCAATATGTTGAAAGCAGCGGTTGTTCGAAACATGAAAGATGTAAGTTCAAATTTTCGAAATGAATACAAGTAAGCCACGACACAAATTCATGCATGTGCTACAACACGACCATTAAGCCCTTATTTGGAGTTGATCACCAATGAGGGCGCGAGGTAAAAGGAATAAGATATGGAACCTTTTTCAGCTCTACGAAGGGATGCTTATTTAGTATGTCTGTCCATGATCGAATGTGTGTATCTGTGTCATCATTTTCGAAACCATGGCGTCGGGTGGAATTGATTTTGATACCTATATTCATGTCAAGATCGATCATTCTTAGGGTAAAATACATGCATACTAATCCTAATTTGCATACTGTTTGGCAATATCTCAATTTCCTTATAACTGAAGAAGGATTTGATTACTTGAGCTAATACTTGGTATTTGTGTGCGATATGAGGACTACGTCAGATGACACAATGTGTGATAATTTTTTTCAGCGGAATAAATTTGCGTAATTCCAGAAAACAAGAAAAAGTGTACCAGAACACACGTGACACGGGAATAGTTATAGTTGTCGAGCTACTAATGGAGTTCAACCCTTGTAAACACACATTTTTCAAAGTTAGGCAGGGTGCAATTGTATCTTTGTTTTTTAAACAACTTACACACTCAGCTACGATACAGATACAGTTACATGCATATACATTTTAACACGTCTACTGGTAATTTAGTAAAAATGGAGTATTGCAGATATACTTAATTATTCATCTACCATGTCTATAATACGACTTTAATTCTCAGATTGTTTAAAAGTATACATCTTGGTTAGACTTGAATTATTTTATCGAAGTAGAGCCATCATGATGATGTTTACCCTAAGGAAAGTTGTCAAAGTATTTAAACACATTCCACGACAGTCACTATCGATCTTTTGCATGATACAAAGGTCCCTTGATATTTATAGGGGAAGTAAAGCGGTGTATGAGATCCGACCACAGTAACATGTGGACTATAATTGGCTTATACGCACTCTGACGTATATTGAAAAGATCATAAAAGCAAGTATACATGTATTTGTATATAAAGTTTAACAATAATCGAAAATTCAAGACCGACAAGTCCCTGTTGTTACGTAAGATATTGAGTACAGTGTAGTTGTCACCATGGTAATGAATAAACAAATGAAATGTATGTCGTCTCTCACACCAGAGCAAGTTCGCTCCGCCAACAAGCATAAACATACATGTAAAAAACAAGGTTTTCACTTCTTTCAAACATTAATAGTTTCCCAGTCAACAAAGTCACTACAAGGGGGCCATCCCCCTGTCGTATTCTGTTGATATAGCGGTCCACAATCAATCATCTCATACAGGCCGCGGCGTAGATGTCAACATGCAGCGGATTGTCATAAAACCTCACGGAGAGGACGAGTTTTTACGACTGGTAGAAGAAGGAGAAGTGAAACAAGTGAAACTACTACTACAGGTAAGTAGAAGCCGAACACTCACAAGATCAAAATCTGCACACTTGCTACGCCCGTAGTAAATCTGTTCACCCCAGAGCAGCGACAAAGACTATTGCATACAGTACGTTTCAATGATTTGAAATTGTTTCGTCCTTTCATAAAGAATACAGAGATACAGATACAGCCTGTAGTTCGATGGTCCTGTGGTACTACTATCACCAGTCGGGAATTAGTCTTGTCGACTTTTATCTAAGGATTTTGTATTTTCATACCTGAAAGCCGTGCTCGCAGTTCAGTATGCAAAACCAAAAGACAATGTTCTTTACCCACAGTTTGTTAAATCGAGACAATGGCGACTTTTTTAAGGTTAAAATTCAACAACCACATATGCATATTCACGTGATGAGAGAAGCACAGTTATAGCAACCTGGAATTGATTTTGTGCACACAGGTATTATGCTAGGTGATTTAATATGCCGTGCGCTTTTGTTTGTTTACTATTGATATGCACAGTAAGTTATAAAGTGTCTCGGGTATTGACCGGTTTACGACTATAACTGTTACGGTTGCACACTGGGCGCCGTAAACAGACCACTAGACTATAGGCTAGATATGCTATTGAACGCTCGAAATCTGAATTTGATCAGAACGAATCAGAAGGGATAACAGGCATTTGAACTGTGGTCATCGACTGCAATTGAGATGGGAATGTTTAAGAGACATTCTTGCACCAACTTGTATCACTCTAAGTCCGCTAGTTTAGACACAAGACACAAAATGAACTACCACCATTTAAGAACAATTAAAATCGACCGAAGTATTGATTTTGAAATAAACAAGTACTTTTCACACTCCATGCTTGGTGCAATTACAACAATCATGCCAGGCCGTACACAATTGTCTTAGATGCCCCTTTGGTTTCATAACAAGGACAGTGGTTCTAGTTAGAAAGCGTTATTACGTCGATTTGTACACAAAATCAATCGTTTTGAAAGAAAGAAAATCATGTCATATGGAATAATTATAAAAAATCAATATCGTACTGTAAACTTACAGCGAATTGGATGCTGATTAGTGATAACGAAACAAATTATAGGCCAACATGCCTTGGTGAAGAAACGTCACGTCACCTGGGAGGGACACACATTCAGTTGTCAGGTTGTTGATGAGCCGCCCTGATTCAAGTCTTCTTCGTGTTCCAAAAATATGTACAAAGACGGTGACATTAGTACGAATCAATAGTAAATATATGTACATTTTAAACATAATACAGAACAGCATTGTAAAATAAAATAGAATTTTCCGAGCTAAATTTCATTCAAGTTAAAACATAAAGTCAAAAGTCACCTATTTAACATATTTAATATGATTAGTTAAAAACAAAAGTCAGTTGAATTCCAAATGGTTGCATGTATAATGTTTGAGGTGGTGAGCTGCTTATTTTTCGATGCGCTTATATATGTTTTTTGGACTTAGATGTTTACAAGTGTTTCATACATCTCTGATTATCTTCAGGAAGGTTCACGTTGTCCTCTTTATGATATTTGGTTATGTTTATGATTCAACAGGCTGGAAATATAGACATTAATTGCGTAGGTGTAAGAAGAAGGAAACCAGTAACGGCACTTCAGATTGCAGCGAACAATAACAATTTTCAAATGGTGAAATTATTACACAACAATGGGGCCCAGCCTCTGACGCATCCAATAACCCCAAATGGTAGGTCTTGTGGTGCATAACCACACTCTTTACTGTTGCTAACACTCACACATTTGCATTAGTTGCAACAGACTGTTGATTGTCAAGGAATAGCGAGAGTAAACTTTCATATCTGCGTTCATAGGGTACCAACTATAGTACACATGGGTATACCGTATGTCTTGTAAATGGGGTCACAGAGTAGAAGATAGGGCTGGCGTAAAATAAATTCTTTATCCAATGCTGACGTGTTTTTTTTGTTTCAATACAGGGGGAGAAGATGATGTTTGGGATGATGACTCGCGATACAACATGTACAATGCCATCTGTAGTCCAGCATATTTATGTATTTTACACGAGAATCCACCAGACGCAGCCATCGATATATCCGAGAGTTTACTCGATTTATCAGAGGCAAGAGAAATCGCTGATACTTCAAAGGTAGGTAAAGTTCAATTAGGCACCAATTGTCAATGCGTCTTGTCATTACCGTTACATTATTTCAATTGTATGGATTGGACACACAATAACAAACGCAGACTATTGTCCTGTGTGATTAACATACACGAAGAGTTACGAGTACATTAGCCGTGAAAACCAACATCATGATGTTGCAATTGCGTCACAGTAGTGTATGAGACAGTGTTTTGTATACCTGGCACCTGATAGAATTATTCCAGCCACACTTATAATATATCTAGTGTATTTTAATAGACACCCAACCTTAAACTTTCATTGCAGGACATATACCTAGACCTATCCAGGCGAACCAGGGAGTTTCTTGTTGAGATCCTTGATTGTTGTGACACCTCAGAAGAGGTTATGACTTTACTGAATGGCAGGGATCAAAGTGAAGGGGAAGAATCGTACAAACAAGACAAATTAAGTCTACTCAGAAAAGCAATCGATAGTGATGAGAAAGAGGTATGTTGACTAATGCTATATGATCATTCATGTTATAGTCGTGGTTCAAGGATATCATTCGTAAGTCTGAGTTATCCATGCTTAGTAAAAGACCATCGAGTCCGAAGTGTTCCTTGTTGAAGATTAGCATTTTGTACGTTGCTGTTTTGGTATCATTATCCATGACAGAAGTCAATGATATTCCATTTTCTACCTATTTAGTGCCAATCGTGCAACGATCTCTGTAAACCTCTTCAATGCCGAGAGGGGATGAGTAAGTCTTAGGTATCTTCAAGAGGCTGTACAACGATGGGGCAAATCCCTTCATGTAATATCATGTAGTATAATTTGTTGCGGTCAAATATTACACTATCCGTCTTTTCAAATCATAATTAACCAATCTCCGAAATAGAGTTTCAATCTGCAAAAATGAGCACCAAATGTTGTGTTACACAGTACGTTGAATTGGTATCTAAAAATCTCCATCTATATTGAATAACTTTATGGTACATAGTTGCATGTTATTGAGAAACAAATGCCTGGCATAATAATAGTGTATACATCTCTTTTCATTCTCAATTACAGTTTGTATCCCATCGGAAATGTCAGAAAGTTGTCAAGAAAGAATGGCTTCGAGGCCAACCAAAGTGGCACACCAGGAACGGATTTCACTGGACAACGTTGTATGCTTTCTATGGATTTCTCGTATATCTTCTCGCTATGCCGATTCTTTCTCTCATTTATATTGTTGCACCGTGTTCACCAGTTGCGAAGGTTCTTGACACTCCAAAGTCGAAGTTCCTCACTCACATGTCATCTCACTTTTTGTTCATATCCTTTGTGATGATTGAAGATATCGCACTGCACACTGAGCCAACCATAGATATACACGTAGTGAAGGAAATTGTACTTTGTGTGATACTGGTGTATCTTGCATCTTACGGATGGCTTCTGGTCGTTCAGTGTTATATGCATGGGATGAAGAAGTTCTTCACTGACATCAAGAGCTTAGTTGATGTATTCAACGTGGTGATCTTGATAATGGATGTATCGCTACATCTCATAGATGAAATCACACAGAACGTCAACATACTTGTGAAGATTTTCTTTGACACTGGGACATCGATCGCCCTAGTGCTTGTCTGTTTACGTTTCCTGCGATACTTCTACCTCAGTACGTTTATTGGACAGTTGTTATTGTTATTAGTTGCTATGAGGACGGAAATCTATCGATTTATGGTGATATACATTTATGTGGTTGGCGCATTCACTTTTGGATTTTATTATCTATACTATGAGTTAGCCGACAATGGTTATTTTAGCAGGTAAGTTGGTTTGGTCGTAGATGTTAGGAGAAGTATCATCATGTCTAACATCTGTGGTTTGAGTTGAACCATCTGTGGAAAATAAGCAATGATTACGACGTTCATTAATGTTACCACCTTGTCTTCTTTTAGGCAGTGTACGACATAAATTGATCATTTACACCTCTTTGTTTCAACCAATCATAAACCTGTATAAGCCCTTGGCAGAAGTCAAGTATGGATCTATAGGGTGACACACCTATGCAGACTGCCTTGAATTTTTATGAAGTGAATTTAATACCTGTTATCTGCTCTATTTCAAATACTAACTCTTTAATTTACATTGTAACTAATGACTATCACAGAGCAACACAAATCCTTGTCTTGATATTTAAAAAAAACTATTTCGTGTCTCGCATGCGTGATGCAAAACATTCTTTGAGAGATGAATTTGAAGAGAGCGTTAAGCTCATGGTTCGTTTATATTAATGTTACACTTTGGAACATTTCATTTTAAGACTGCACTATTATTCCTTTTTAGCTTTAGTTCGATAGTTCAGTCGTTACTGATGGTTGTCTTTGGATCGGATCCAACATCAGGCTTATCCGTGGAAGTCACTTATAACTCTACATCCGGGGAAGTTCATGACGTATCAGTTGTGGTGGAGGTTATTGGAGTTACGCTTTACGTCTTATTTGGTACTGTCATCATTATGGTATTGTTGAATACGTCGATAGCTCTCATGTCAGACACATATTCCAAATTGAAGGTATGTCAAGATTTAGCTTGTGCGTTAAAGATTTTGAGAGTGCCACTTTTAAGATGACTATATATGATGATGTAACATTTGCGTCATATTTATATTATGCGCAGAGCGAATGGAATATAGTTGACGTAACTCAAGCTCGCGAGCAATAATAGTCTCGGTCATATGTTTGCACGCGCTGGAATCACATTCGGAATTCGGGTTGTTCTGTTTCTTTCTAGTTATTCGGGTTGAATAACAAAAGACAGAAAGAAAATACAACCCAGATTCGTTGTGTCTACTTGTTGGGAGTCGACGATCAAACAGACAAATAAGTCCAAATTCTTTCTCTGTCTGATTGACATGTGAAGAGACATAGGGTAGTAGTGTATGCTTGTTCAGGTTGATTTTCAAACAGACAGAAAGAAAATTCATGTCCCGGACATTTTTTTTTCTAAAGTGGTGCGAGTACGCGAATTGTTTTATAATTCTCAAACCAGTCACGCAATCTACTGTTTATAGCAGGTACTTTTCTTTTTAATTAGTACTTTAGAGCAAGTGTGTATGTGGGGGAGATGTCATGTACTTGTTCATAATTGGCTCTGTAGTTGTCTTCACTGAAGTAGGGAGGGTTATTGTTGTGTTCCCCCCCCCCTGGATCTGCAGACTGCATGGGCTGGACAAACACGAAAAAAGACTGACGTGGGGGTATTTAAGTGATGCGTGCGATGGTCAGAAACAATTCTTCATTTTTGCTTGCCTTAGCGAGACATATCACAGTGATAGATGTACATCCTGCAATACATGTACCCATTTCATATCTTGCAGTGCATATAGCTAGTTTCGCCTTTTTTTTAAACTGGGTGCTTAGGCTGCTTTCACAAAAACTTGTTGGGGGGGGGGGGGGTCGGGAGATTTTAGGGGGGGGGGACTTGAAAATATATGGGTAGTGTGTGTGTGGGGGGTACCTGAAAAAATGTTATGGGTTGTAGGGGGGTACCTGAAAATAAATTGACATCATGACTTTTCAATCATGGGAAAATAAGCTTTTAAAATGTTGGTCTTCCTTTTTCAACAACAACAACAACAACAACAACAACAACAACAACAATAATAATATTTATTTCTTTAAAAACGCTTTACATGTAAAACAAAACATCTCAAAGCGCTTCACACAACTTTGTAAAAAGAATTAAAAAACCATCAATAAAATACTTTCATTCAATAAAAAGGTGCGTCTTAAGATTTGATTTAAAAACATCAATATTTACGCTAAGACGGATTGAAACTGGTAGCCGATTCCAGAGACGCGAAGCACACACCGAAAAAGCCCTGTTTCCATAAAAAACCGTGTTGGCAATTGGCTTGGCGAAGTGTATGAGCACCTTCGGTAGAGGAACGAAGGATACGACCAGAAGAACGGATTTCTAACAGTTCTCTGAGATAAACAGGGGACATGTTACTTAAAACCTTGTATGTTAAACATAGAATTTTGAACTTTATCCGTTTTTGTATGGGCAGCCAATGTAAATTATGAAGTACTGGTGTAATATGGTCTGTTCTGGGTGTTTTCATGACTAGGCGTGCAGCAGCATTCTGAATTGACTGGAGCTTATGGATTTGATAATCTGGCAGGCCATAAAGTAGAGAATTACAGTAGTCAAGACGAGATGTAACGAACGCATGCACTAATTTTTCTGTGGACTCTTGATCTAAAAGATTACGGATTTTTCCTATTTTCCAAAGAGCAAAGGACGCTGACTTACATATACTAGTAATGTGAGATGTCATTGTCATTGATGCATCAAGTGTGACACCAAGGTCTCGAACAATCGAAGAAGAATGAACTATGACACTCCCAACTTGTATGTCGCACTCCCGTGGCCTGTCCCCATTTCCAAACTTCGAGGAGAATTGTATTACCTCCGTCTTGCCATCATTAAGTGCAAGCATGTTGTTAGCCATCCACTGACGAATTTCGTAAATACATCCCTCAATTTGTTCACTTGGGACGCAACCACACGACATACAGTTGGGAGTCATCAGCGTAGAACATACTTTCTAAACAGTGTTTACTGATGATGTCCTCCAGGGGCGCTGTATAAAGACTAAATAATACTGGTCCAAGGACAGAACCCTGGGGGACCCCACAATCAAGTGACTGTGCTTCCGACACCACCGAACCAAAGAGTTGGAAAAGGTTCATCTCAGCCTGCCATCAAAATGTAAAATATGCACCTGCACTAAAACATACTTGACAAGTATCAAAAACTTCTGTGCAAGGTATTTTTTCATCCTATAGATATGACTATAATTTTCAACATAAACTTTTAATAACACATTCTAAATATTTCCTAAAATTAGCATATTGGCAACGTCTGCTACATGTGAAACAGAAGACAATATTTCACAAGCTGAGTTAACAGAGAAAAATTAAAATAAGTTTTGTGCACATACTTTTCAACTTTGCATGAATATACTATTACTTGTAAATATAAAGATAAATAAATATAATTTGACATAACTCTCAATATAAAGTTACCCTAAAGATACATGGCAGGAATGGGGTAGTGAACCTGTATAGTAAAGGGTTAGTGTCAAGTAAAAATGTTGAGAAACTTGACGAATTGAGCAAGAAACTGTGTGTCAAGAAAGAGACATTAAAGGGAGCAATCCTTCATTTAGAACAACAGAGAACACTTGCCTCTATGAGGAAAAGAAAAAGAATGAAAGAAAGGGAGCAATGTGCTGAAAAAAAATTTGATGAATATGACTGGGATGTGCTTGTCAGAAACAGTGACATTTCCAAATTGAAAGTGAAAGAACTTGAAAAGTACTTTCCAACTGTGAAATTCCAGCTGTGGCAGGAATGCACAAAATAGACAAAGTTGAGGCTGTAAGATGCCACTATTATAAATCTAAAGAAAGTGAGAGTGATTTGTCATCTGATGACAGTGACAGTGAGAATGATGATACAGCTAGTTCCAACTCTGATGAAGTTGAAGGAGAAATTGGGTCTGATGATGATGATGACAATGCCATGTTTATATACACAAGATCTGGAAGGAGAGCTACCACTTGGAAATCAAAAATTTAAATAAACACATTCTGAGACTTTGTTTAAAATCCTGCATTCACCTTTGTAACTTAACGTCAAAACCAGTCCAATAATCAGGCTCTTACAAGGTAAGGTACCAGGTTCATTAAGATATAAAATTACTATGATAATAGGGCCATCTTAATTATCATTACCTCTAATATATATCACTTGATTCATATTCTGTTAGATGAAATGTGGCTGTCATTTTTGAGTCATACATTTATTTTCTTTTGACATTATATTGAACTAATTTACATCAAACAAGAACGGGATACATGGCAACGCATTCATTTTATTAAGAGTTTTTTCAGTGTTATTTAGACCAATTTGATTTCTTTTAGCACACATTTAGGAAACTGAACTGGAACAACACAGTATAAAACTCTCTTTAGATAACATGTGCATCACAATATTTGCAAATACAATTAAAATGACATTCAACTGTAACACTACTAGTATAATGTACTAATACAATATTGAACAGAAAACAAAGACTCAATTGGTCTGCTGATCATTTTACAAGAGTTATTCAAAGTGTAATTCATTTACAAGTATATGTTGTTTTTTGGAAAGGCAATGCACTGGTTAACATAACATTTTGTTTTTATTATTTTATTATTCGGGTAGGAGGGGTACTTGAAATATTTTGGGCTTTGGTAGGGGGGTACTTGAAAAATGTTGGAATATGACAGGGGGGGTTACTTGAAAAAAAAATTAGGGTTTTACAAAAAAATCTCCCGACCCCCCCCCCCCCCCCCTAACAAGTTTTTGTGAAAGCAGCCTTAGAAACATTTCTTAGCGATTCTCAGATTTTTTGTCAGGCACGGTGTAATTTACTTGTAACTGGAAAATCCTAATATTTCTAATTTTATCTTCATCTCTGTCTTTACTGTTCTTCTGTCAATGTCAGGAACCATTTAGTTGAACTCGTAGTTATTTGATGAGAGACTATATTTGCATTGTCTACTTCTTTGTATTAAATTTCTGCTGTGACCATATAGTTTACTATACTCCGTAATCGGTTTCCTCATTGTGTCAAAGGAAAACATCGACGTGGAATGGAAATTCGTACGAACAAAAATCTGGTTGGAATACATGGACTGTCCTGTTGTACCGCCTCCGTTCAACATCATTATACCATCTGGTGCTTGCATCAAGTATATCTATCACAGAATATGTTCGAAGAAAACAGCGAAAGTCGGTCAAGAGAACCAAGTAAGAGAGTTTCTGTTTGTAAGAACAATACACTTACTCAGTACACGCCAAAGCGAAAACTAGTAATAATGGATACAATAATTTTTCTAGAAAATTGCAACAGGGGTTGAAAATCTCAATGTTTAATTGCTCAATCAGCTTGTTGTAATTGTTACCATGGAGTATTCAAATATATGCAGATTATACACATGTAAATGAAGTGTATGCAGATTAATACGTGCACTTGAGATGTGCGTTAATTTGCATATACTTCATTTGCACGTGTCCTTTTGCATACGTTTGAATACTTCATGGTAAAGATAAGCGGATTGGGTCAATAAAGCCTAAGGTATGAGACTCATGAACTGAATATACCGTAAGCACCGTACACAGGCTCAGTTATTAACAATGAGTACCGACAACCTTGAAATCGATAGTGGTAGACTAATTATAATGGCATATTTGAAATTAACCGTTGATGAATCAAGTGAAATATCCCCTTTCATTTTAATCTCTTTAGAGTGATTCGTTCGAACTTTTCTTCTTATAAATTCCATGGAAGGTCTCACTCTTTCGCTGTGTCCTCAAGATCATCATTATTTCGTGCATATTGTCTTTCCTTCTAGACAAATAACCCAAATGGAGTTGAAGATGATGACCCTGTCATTGTGAGAAACATCCAATATGACAAGGTAGTTTTGTTATACTTTTATATTTGTAACACTTGAATCTTGAACGATTCTTCAGTGCATGGTGTTTAGCGCCACTTTCTATCTTAAAGAAAATTCTTTCGTTTTAATCACATAGTTTGAACACAGAAGAGCTCTGGAGTGACAAAAGTGCGACGTCAATGCTCAACTTATTTTGTCAGTGTGGTCTCGATTTCCAGTGTAAGGAATGGTACAGAATAAATATCACTGTTTGAGGGATTTTATAAGAAAAATAATTGATTTGTCTTTTATCTGCTATAATTGTATTCTGATGTTATAGAAAATATTGCACATACGCGTATACATACACGTACGTATGATACACACATGTACAAAGACATGTACACACACACACACACACACACACACACACATACATACATACATACATACATACATACATACATACATACATACATACACACACACACACACACACACACACATACATACATACATACATACATACATACATACATACACACATACATACATACATGCATGCATGCATGCATGCATGTATCCATGCATACACATACATACATACATATATACATACATACATACATACATACATACATACATACACATACATACATACATACATACATACATACATACATACATACATACATACATACATACATACACATACATACATACATACATACATACATACATCAAGCATTTGCCATATATGTCATGATAATGCTACTTAAGTTATAAAACCATATAAACACCGAATCATACCTTCTTTCTCATAGCTGGTGAAAACATTGCTTCATCGGTACACGCTTCTAAAGGGACTTGTGAAAGATGACGATGACGGACTATTTAATCTCAAGGCTGAACACAAGAACCAGCATTTAAGCCAGACGAATACATACTCAAATACTACAGCGGATCGAGACACAGAAAAATCAATAGAATATATCTAAATAGTGGGTTTTTTCGGGGACCAATTCCAGAAATCCTTAAAATCTCTTCAAAAGAAAGTTTGTGAAATAATATACACATAAAAATCAGGGTTCACTGTCTTGTTTACAAGGAAATCGATAACCCACAATGTTAATATTTTATCTAGATCAAGTAGCCAATGAACATTGCTAGAATATTGTTTTTCTAAGATATTATACCCCATATAGACAATATCGAATAAATTTCATTACGCTGTACATTGTCAACTATGTGTGCATTATGTTTCCAAAATAGTGTGCTCCAGAGGGTAACGCGAGCTTTTTTTTCCAATGCTGTAGTTTCTACGTGTGTGTGTGTGTGTGTGTGTGTGTGTGTGTGTGTGTGTGTGTGTGTGATCAATGGTGGGAAGGAGGTTATGAGATATCTCAAACACAGGGTCCACTCTTCCGTCTAAAGAATTCCCTAAACAAGGGATCGGTGGGAGATATCTACCTGAAAAAAAATTCGGTTTTCGGGGATGGTTCCATATTTATAGAATGTCTTCAATCACCAAGTACAAATATTAAGACAAGGTTGAACTCGCCAACATGGCATTTATATAGTTTCTGTTAACCCTCAAGAAGCGAAGTCACTCTATAGCGCCTCAAACGGCCGAAAATCTTTATTTAGTATTGATTTTCTCTCGCCTGTTTAATCAAAATTGTGCGTGTCTCTCCCGTGTGAAAAAATGTACGAGTGCCCTTTGGACTGTGAAATGTAAGATTTATATCATGCACTTCTCAAACTACAAAATACCTGGATTTCAATGTAATGGAAGAATAATGTTTTCATTCCAGGCTGAAGAAAATGTTTCACCTTGAGTTTAATGTGCTCATTCACGGAGAAGTATTCCATGCTCTTAACTTTCTTTTTGAAGTTGCTTGGTTTCCTGATTTAAAAATTATAGTAATCATTCACGCATTTACAGATAACTTCAGTTTGTTTTTTGACATAATTAATAGATTTGTGATATGTGTCAGTGCATAATTTACAATGAAAGCATAACAAACTCAAGACTACATTTTTTACGTTTTATAAGTCAAAAACAATACACGATTTCTTTAATATGAATTACTACTTGTGAACTTCTGTTTGCTTGAAAATGACGGAAGCTGAAAATATTACAAGATTATTGCTAGTTCATCTTTTCACCGTTGTGGAGTCATGATTCTCGAGTTGTTAGCGTGGTCGGCCTGGAACTCTGTAGATATGAGTATTCGAGCTTCACCACTAGTACTATAGTCAGTTTAAGTGGAAAAGAATGTGTACCACTATTGTCACAGTAGCCCAGTTAACCTAGCTATAGAGACCTGGTAGCCCGGGTAGGAAAGAGGTTGGAAAGTTAATTATTTATAATGTAAAATTCACGCATATTAAATAACCCTAACTTGCATATTATATCAAGAAGGAATTTATTAGTTGACAATACGTGGCAGATGTATATAGTAGTCACGTGACTCAATATGTGATGACGTTTTTGACAGTGACATTAATTTTCACAATGATGTATTCGAATTCCAAGAGAATTTAAATATTGTACACCAGTGTATAGATGTGAATCAATACAGGATAGCAGGATAAGGGGATTGGAGGTAGTTGGCTAGCTGCAGCTAATCAAGTCCAATCCCTGTAAACATATCTAAAATTGAGCGTAATCGGAACCACACAATATATTTCGCTAGGTATAAGTTTTAATCAACAATAAGCCTAAATAAGCCCTGGGGTAAAGGTCAAGTGTGAAGACAAAACACTACAAAGAATCTACCTTGCAGTTTTATAACAACCTATTACAAGTGTCATTTCATTCGTTATAAACCTCACCAAGTTTACACTACAAATCAAATCGATGTTTTCGCATGAACGAAAGAAACCCTTTATGTCTACGTACCTTCGTCAGGAATGTCGCACTTTGAAGTTAATTTATACAGTTGAATTGCAATTTTTCTACTGATGTAAATTTTTTTCGAAAGCTGATGGCTGTACTATTTGTTTGTGCCAATGTGATAACTTGCATTATGTGATTCTCAATCTTTCTTACTTTTTGTTAGCATTGGCTCAATTATTCAATCATTACTGACGGTTGTCTATGGGTCGGATCCATCATCAGGGCTATCTGGGAAAGTCACTTATAACTCTACATCCGGGCAAGTACATGACGTATCTGTGGTGGTGGAGGTTATTGGAGTGGTGTTATACGTATTCGTTGGTACTGTCATCGGTATAGTGTTATTGAATACGTCGATAGCTCTCATGTCAGATACATACTCCAAATTAAAGGTATGTCAAGATTTAGCATGCGCCTTTTAGGGAGTGAAGAGCGCGCGCCGCCAATGACTGCATTTACGCATCATATCTTCATTATGCGTAGAACTTGATGAACGTACAGCCAGTTGAAATGGATCCAGTTGGGTATTGTCTCAATCTTCTCTGAACTTGCGGGCAATGTCCCATTACGGTCAATAAATTGCAGAAGGTCATGTGGTTCGATTCTGACCAATAACACCTTTAGTAAGAACGTTGAAGTGCAGTAATAATTATACACATTTTGACTGACCATGAAGGCAACATCATACGTCTGTTTACTCGATGTACTGTGTCACCATAATAGTGAATGCTGTTTGAGAACAGAGCACGAGTGAAACTGTCAGTGCTTAAGTGGACCAAGGGAAACTGGCGTGAGATTCTGCACGTGTATGATCATGTCGTCATGTCTTTTGTAACACACCATATCATTGGCTGCATTTATTGTATGCCTGCCTAAAAATATACTTTATGGCACGTGCACATTTACTTATTAGGGTAGCTTACCACGTACACAGAAATCAGTGAAGATTGTTAGTGAATTAATTCAAGAATCTACAATGCCAATCCTTAGTTAGCTACTGTGTTCTTTCCCAGCCTTTTGTGCAACAATCAAAGCGTTTCGACAGTAGTGTCCACTCCATCTGCAGCCACTGACGCCAGATTCGTATGCTGAAAATATGCACCCATGTTTATTTGATGTCATCAATTATTACCTTTTAATGAATACAGGCATTACTACGAAAAGTATTGACCGGTGACTTGAATTTGAGCAGAAACCGTAAAACGGTCCCTACTACATAAATGATACATTTATGCAACAGTGATAAAAGATACGGTAGAAAGAGCTAAACCAGAAACTTTGTCCAAAATAGAATTTACCAGTTCATTTTGTTGGCTGTTACAAATATAAGGATTTTTCTATATGTCACTGTCTTACATTTGACTTAGCAATGTACGTACGTGTAAGGTAGCTTTTTTTCTTTCTCTCTCCAAGTTTTCTTACAGATTTAAACGTTTACTCAATGTTTCATTCGGCTCCCAGTGCGTTTCACAGAACTTGTTGCTTGTAAAAATGTGAATAGAACGTGAATTAAATCATGTTATTGTGTCACATGAAAACATCGACGTTGAGTGGAAGTTCGTACGAACAAAAATCTGGTTGGAGTACATGGACTGTCCTGTTGTACCGCCTCCGTTCAACATCATTATACCATCTGATTCTTGTATCATGTATATCTATCACAGACTATGTTCGAAGACAACAGCGAAAGTGGGTCAAAGGAAACAAGTAAGAACATTTGTTTTTGTATCAACTGACTTTGTTATATGCTTATGCTAAATACTAAATGTATTGGACACAAGTCTTGAGGCGTCAGAGTGAATGGAGCGAAGTGAATTTCTCAATACAAACATGCTGTTTCATAATAAGTGATATCCCTATTAAATATGTTTGAGATAAATTGTCGATAAACTTAGTGAAATATCATCTATTTTCTGAAGCGTTCTTTCATTTTTATCCCTGCTCAGAGAATAGTTTGAACAATTCTTCTCAGTAATACCTCAGACCACTATTATAGTGGACTGTGTTAAACAGAATCTCGTCCTTCAGATGAGTCCTCGAGATACAAGCGGTATCATTTGCGTCGTTTATGTTTCTCTTCCATTTCTAGACAAGTAATCTGACAAGTTACGACGACGATGACGGTCCTTCCATTGAGAGAAGCATTGAATATGACAAGGTAATTTTGTTATCGAAGTTCTTTGAATATTGGAACACTTCAATAGTATTTGAACTTTGAAATTTGCAGTGCTATATATTACTCTTAATCAGAATATATTTTATCACACGGCAATACGGCCTGATGAGGTATAAACGTAAATATAAATGTAAATTCTCGATAATTTTTGTCATGTCGTTTACTAGGATAAGAAATTCTATTGAGTGTTAATAATGCTTGAGTTATTTGTCAGAATATATGTCTGTTGTGGTATACATAGGTTTTAGGAATAATTTATTATTACACACAGTCATGCATATATACACCTAACGCTCGGTCTTGCATGCACGCGCGCACACACGCTCATCAAATTCGCGCCATATGTGTTATGATAATACTGCGTGCTATGAGAAATATACATACCGAATCATACGTTTTTCACAATTCGTTAAAACATTGCTTCATCGGTACACGCTTGAGAAGGGTCACATAACAGATAACGCAG
The DNA here is from genome assembly GCF_964340395.1 of Glandiceps talaboti. Taxonomy (NCBI): domain Eukaryota; kingdom Metazoa; phylum Hemichordata; class Enteropneusta; family Spengelidae; genus Glandiceps; species Glandiceps talaboti. Next base: position 24,605,940 of record NC_135549.1, read on the forward strand.
AAGGACTGTTTAACCCCAATTCTGAACAAAAGAATCCATGCTCAAGTCAAACGGAAAAAAAACACACACTTGGTACCCAGGACCCAGACACAGATAAAGCACTTGTACTTGGAAATACCTAAATTAAGTCAACCACGAGTCCAAACTGGAGTAGAGGACAAGATTCTAATATAGTGGACTATGAGCCACGGGACCACATTCCTGAAAACAAAAGTCCATAATATATCATTCTTCAAATCTTGACACAGCATAGGAGCTTGTGCATGGTCTTCTTGAAATAAGATCAAATAGGTAATTTGTACTTGATTTAACTGGGGATGGGTTTTGGTTTTCTTGAAAAATCAAATGTGAATTATGTTGATTATCGATAGACATTTCGTAAGTAAGTAAGTGACTATGTATGTATGTATGTGTGTATGTATGTATGTATGTATGTATGTATGTATTACATGTATGTATTACATGTATGTATTACATGTATGTATGTATGTATGTATGTATGTATGTATGTATGTATGTATGTGTGTGTGTGTGTGTGTGTATGTATGTATGTATGTATGTATGTATGTATGTATGTGTGTATGTATGTATGTAACCAGATGATATACACAAATGTATCGGTAGCTTTGTAATGAGGACGCTATGACGCGACCTAACTAAGGAACCCTCAGGACTTGACCTTGGGCAGTTGTAACATGTAGCGCGCGGTAGCTGGAGGTGGAAGCACGTATGAAGCAGAGGAGACGCAAATAACGTTAGGAGAGAGAGAAGTTAGAGAAAGAGAGAGTGAGAATTGAAGCTGAGGAGCAGGAGCAGAAAAGGCACGTTGCTGAAGTACTGAGCTGAATTCAATTTTAGAGGGCAACTTGACCGTCTTACTCAACCAATATGCTGAAAGAATAAAAACAGCAAAATGTATGAAGTTGAAGCTGAGGACCAGTCGTCGGCAAGTAACACGTGTTTCTACGTATGTGGAGCATACAGTGTTCAATGACTCACTTATTTTGCCTGTGTTCTGGACGTTTCTATTTATGCCTCAATACCAAGAAAGCAGTGTTTGTAGACCCTGGTCTGTAGAAGAAGTATGCCTGAGAGCCGAGGGGGAAGAAAAGAATGTCAGGAGAGAGAGAATTTGAGCTGAGACGAAAAGACGCGTTGCTGAAGCTAATATCAGTAATATCTCAATGATTTACTCTCAGTTACATTTAAACTCGTCAGTTTGGCCTCACTGTGTCCCTTCATTTCTTTAAAGATATCTTGTAAATTCCGTCAACATCGATATCTATATTCTCTCATAGATAGGTCTGCCCACATAAATCAATCTTACCTGCCAGTAATTTTTTTTCTTCAAAAATTTCAATAAATGTTTATATGCTTATCCCTGGTCAAATACACACTGTTCAACATATTCCTCTCCAAGACTGAAATGTGTACATTCCATGCATTCAGAGGCACCAGGTCAACAACATCCAACATCTGTACACTCTTCATGACATATAGCTTCTTCACGTTCTGAGAATAAAACGTCAGTAGTTCAGACTTTGTTTGTTCTGAAAGAATGTTGTAAGGTTATCACATGATTTACACTCAATTACATGTAAACTCATCAGTTTGGCCTCATTGTAATCCTTATCTTCAAATTTCATCAACGTCTATGTCAGAAAGTGGTGATGTAATGTAAGGTTTATTGGCCGGGGTCAGCTACTTTTATAGGTTGACCGGTCACACTTGTCTAGAAGATATGGAAATCAGAGCCATGTTTACTGGCATATACTTTCCTTCCTAGAATGCTTGATTGATTGATTGATTGATTGATTGATTGGTTGATTGATTGATTGATTGATTGATTGATTGATTGATTGATTGATTGATTGAATGCTTGATTGATTGATTGATTGATTGATTGATTGATTGATTGATTGATTGATTGATCGATTGATCGATCGATCGATCGATTGATCGATTGATCGATTGATTGATTGATTGATTGATTGATTGATTGATTGATGGATGGATGGATGGATGGATGGATGGATGGATGGATGGATTGATTGATTGACTTATTAATTTTAACACAGTTCTTGGACTCTCTGTATTGGATAAAACGTATATTACCAACGAACACGACGACTCGAGGCGTTCGTGAACGTTGGTCAAAGAGCAATGACATGCCGCTATCATCGATATCATAGTGCACATGATGACCGACACTAATGCAATACAGACCCCTCCCACACATATGTACTCCACAGTAAGCTAAATAACCCGCAATTCTCTGTATGTTCAGACATTTTATAATTACTCTTTCATATTAGTTAAATCACACCAGTGTACAGCTTTTAATTTAAAAAAATATACTTTTGGCACTTTCAAACCATACAATTATTGATATTGATTTTCTATATACCCATTTTACCTCCCGTAAGGGGAGGTTATGTTATGTGAGAAGATTATTTTGCAACAGTGATTAATGTCTATTATCATATGTCTGATAATTATATCCTCTGTCTTCTAGCATGATATTATAAACATAATAAAGAGAAAACCGCTATATAAACTACACAGAAAAGAACCATCTGTATATGAGTATAACGAATCTGTATAAATGTATTTTCACCAATTCTAAATCATGCGACTCCTGTCAAATAGTGTTACAAAGAAAGGGACATATCTGACTGTAAAGGCCCCTTTTGGACACAGGGTGAGGCATTCTGGGAAATGAATAATGCCAGGCGTTTCACATCTCTTGCATCACTGCCCATATATGATGCTGACTTCAGAGGTGAGAACAAAACAAAGCTTTGATGGCAAGATGCCATTTTTAAAACAATCTAGCTAATGGCATGAGCGCCCTCTATACTTGGATAACGTCCAGTTGTTATCGCTAGATTGATACTTAAATAACAAACACCGTCATTCTTGACATTATTTGGTTATATAAAACAAGTGGTGTCGAACAGGCTGTTATGATGGGAAGAAAATCTTTGATAGCTGTGTTCGTGTTTTGTATTCTTCTGTCAGGAACCAGAGCACGGGTTCCACGTTCTTGTAAGTACAACTTCAATTTCGTTGGGCAAATATGATTAAAAACTGTTTACATGTATGTTGAACATACGCTTGTCTGCTCGTATCACAGTATTCGCAGCACAGTGGCAGTTCAGGGACCTTTGAAGAAGAAGGAAACATTAACATTTGGTGGCTGAACATCAAGTCTATTTTAACTGGCTTAACACGGTGGGAAACATTTTTTATGATTTCATTTTCAGCGTCATGTCTGTTCCTTCGTCAATACTGTACGTCATTAGTAATGGCTGGATACATGATTTGTCTTATTTTTCACAATGATTTAAAGACTTCTCTAATTAATAATACAGTCAAGAACTCGACAAGTCAACTTAAATCAACTGAATTGACAAAATTTCTGATATATATATATATATATATATATATATATATATATATATATATATATATATATATATATATATATATATATATATATATATATATATATATATATAGTTTTACGCTCTGCCACTATTACGCTCTGCCACTGCGGTATAGAGCACTGTCTTAGCAGATTGATACTCACCGAGTTATATATATATATATATATATATATAACTCGGTGAGTATCAATCTGCTAAGACAGTGCTCTATACCGCAGTGGCAGAGCGTAATAGTTTTGGTAGTACTGGAACTCTTTCTTAGGTGTAACTCGGAGTTTCACGCATATTGCGATCATCAGACACTCTGCGTGTCTGATGATCGCAATATGCGTGAAACTCCGAGTTACACCCAAGAAAGAGTTCTAGTACTACCAAAACTATATATATATATATATATATATATATCAGGGGTAGGTAACAAATATTAGTCTAGAGCACGATCGATATAGTGACAAGTACAAATATAAAAGTTGCGGGAAAATTCTACATAGTACCTGGTACAAGTCGTTTAGTTACAAGCAAAGTCTGTATTGCGACGAGCACAAAGTCCTGATTTTCCCACCGTCCATTGCGTATTCAACATGGCGGCAAGTAACATCGACAATCCTGATGGTAAGAATCAGTCGATTTCTACTACTAAAAATCGAAAATACGTATTCTTATAGCGTGCGTTCTGGGAAGAATTGGTTGGGGGAACAACAGGAAAAATTTCATTGATTGATTCCACCGTTTGTGGGAGGAGTTAGCGAAAAACTTTTTCTACCGACGGATGTCCTATTCTAAAACACACGTCCCTATACGAATGCATGTACATACGTATATTGAACCACTGATCTTCTATCAGCGTACTGTGAGGTTTGTTAGCTGGCTGGCTGTAAATATTGTATGCTTTACTTTTTACATAGAATTTGCAGGCAACATATGGGTTTGTTATTCCGTCTACATAAAATGTAGCACTACTGTCAATATTGTACATGCATTCGTATAGGGACGTGTGTTTAGAATAGGACATCCGTCGGTAGAAAAAGTTTTTCGCTAACTCCTCCCACAAACGGTGGAATTGATCAATGAAATTTTCCTGTTGTTCCTCCAACCAATTCTTCCCAGAACGCACGCTATAGGAATACGGATTTTCGATTTTTAGTAGTAGAAATCGACTGATTCTTACCATCAGGATTGTCGATGTTACTTGCCGCCATGTTGAATACGCAATGGACGGTGGGAAAATCAGGACTTTGTGCTCGTCGCAATATAGACTTTGCTTGTAACTAAACGACTTGTACCAGGTACTATGTAGAATTTTCCCGCAACTTTTATATTTGTACTTGTCACTATATCGATCGTGCTCTAGACTAATATTTGTTACCCACCCCTGTATATCCATGTATATATTCAAAATATCAAGTCAATATTGTTGGAGGGGGATGGGTCACTATTCACCTATAAACAGTTCTAAACAAAACAGTTTGACCGTTGATTGACATACGGAATTCATGACAATGGGGAAGAGGGCGACCCTGTCAGCTTGCCAAGGGTCAAATATTTATCAGATAATAACTAGAGATAGTCCATTGGATGTGTCGTAAACAAGCGGAGATGTTATTCGGAAAACACTTGACTAGCCTTGACCTTTACTTATTTACGGAATTGTCACAGTTAGCTCGTTGGGGAGGGGACAAGATTTGAACCATGAGTACGTCCAGTCAACCCAGCTGTGTGAGTTGAGACCTGGTATGACATATATCGCTAATCCGATATGCGTTATTAATGACTGTAACCGTCGGTTTGTATGCCTCCTCGTAGTTATGTGGAAGTTCAAAGGGCCGCCGTGAGGTTGTTGATGTACATTAGGGGGAACAATTATACAGTGATATAAGAACTGTGTTGGAAAGTCTTGCATATAAGAAGTCATTACAGCAGAAATAATTAGAACAATGGCTTTGTATTGTATCTTTAACTTCAAACGTATGTGAAGATATTTTAATCAAATTGTGTGATACTCCCGTACGACAAAGACAAGAAAAGCATTCGACAAAGACAAATGTTTTGACTCGTTCCAGGGAAATATGACAATGTAATTTTGTTAGGCGTCATCATACTGAGGAATATAATTATACACACGTGATTAGTATGTCTCATCACTCAAAACAAATGGCTAAAACTGTACTTGTGGCATCCCCATACATTTGTACATTACTATATACTAAGATTTGGACAGTATCATGTAAGCAAACCAGATTTAAACAGCATGCCCCCCTTAAGGGAAAAACCATAGATTTTTGGGCCTACACACATTGCTCGAATGCAAAATTGTAAACTATACGTGATGTATGTCAATTTGATTTAAGTATATGAAACTGTATGAAATTTGAAGACTGCATAGTTAACATATAAAATAATTATTAAAAAGTCACTGATTGTGCCAATTAACCATATATAGTCTATAAGTTACAACATGCACTTCTTTACCATCAATGCATGTACTAAATTATCTGAAATTCAAAGCTTGTTTTCTAAAGATATTGCCTCATTAATTATCGAAATGATTATTGATACAAATTACACATCACACTGAACAATTACATAAAGAACAACATCATATCAAAGACTTATGATTTGTTATGGAGGATGTACCAAGTTAAGTGAAATTTGACTGTTACAAGGCTATGTCTTGACTAGTCGAAGAGTTAATCACTAACGTTAGGACCATCTAGACTAATTTGTGAATTCTATAATACAAAATCATCTTTGTTTTTCTCTGTATTGTTATTGTAAGGTTATTTCCCTCTTTATTGTGAATAGATCTGATGTCCAGATTTGGATAAAGAAACAATAAAGAATTATTATTATTATTATTATTATTATTATTATTACAGGGGAACATGTCAGGTTACTATGGGTCACCAATATATCAGATAACAACTAGAGATAGTCGTACTGACAGATCATAAATGAGCGGAAGCGCTCGTTTGAAAACACTTGACGAATCGTGACCTTTACTTATTTATGAACTGGTCATTTTGAACTGGTTGGGGAGGGACTTAGATGGTGTTTAGGGTGGTAATATGGGGTCATTTTGGAAAACGTCACTTGAAGTGGTGGGGTTTTGGAATAAAATATCTGAAGTATGGGTGTCACAACATCTCTACATATATTTTCTATAGCCAAAAGTACAACAAGACCAGTGTATTTGTCATTGGAAATGACCCCTATACAACAATTTGTCAAACTTTTTGACTTCGTTTTGGAATGTGTGGTCTTTGCTGGGGTTCACTTTGACATTGGCCATTGGTGTTGGATGGGGGTGGGGGTTCACTTTGAGGAAATTAAACACACACCTGTGGCATTGAACAATCATCGACTCCTCACCGTTTGTAATCTTATTAACTGTATCGATAAATCCCATACTAGATTTACAAATGCTTTGTGGCGTTTGTGGCCGTAGTAACAGTTTCATGTGACCGTACTTGTCCTGTCAATCTTTAACATAAATCAGATTTAAACTGAATGCCTCCCGTAAGGGCAGAACCGTAGCATTTTGGGTATACACACATTGTTGGAATGAACACCTCAGAACTATAGATATTATACATGATGTACGCACCACTTAATTGGAAAATTAATGATAAGAAAGTGTATGAAGTTTGAGGCTTACATAGTTAACATATTGTCTAATTCTAAAAAAGATCATTCATTATGCAAATTAAGCATTTAGCTTATAAGTTATTACATCACCAAGCTTTAAGTGAGGCATGCACGTCTATAGCATAAATGCATGTATGAAATTATCTGAAATTTAAAGTTTGCATTCTAAAGATATTGCCCAATTATCGAAACAATTTCTTATGGAAATTACACGCAATTAAAAACTACACAAACAACTACATCAAAATGTATGATTTGTTATGGTTGATGAATGTATCAAGTTAAATAAAATTTGAAATTTTATTTAACTTGATACTTACCTAAAATCATTAATTATGCAAATTACCCATATTATGGTGGACGGATGTACCAAGTTAAGTGAAATTTGCATTCCAAAGATATAGTTTAATTACTGAAAATCATTAATTATGAAAATTACCCATTAAAATTAAAAAGTATACCAACAGGCTTTAGAGGATATGCGTGTTTTTGCATGGTTGATGTATGTGATAAATTATATGGAATTTGAAGTATGTATTCAACAGATATAGCTGAATTGCTGAAGATCGTTAATAATGCAAATTACTCATTAAAAATAAACACTCCATCAAGAAACCTCGTGTGCATTGTTAACATTATGGTTGATTTATGTACCAAATTTTATGAAATTTGCAGTTTACATTCTTAAGATAAAGCCTATTTATCGAAAATCCCTAATTATGCAAATTACTCATTAACACTTAAAAACTTGTGTTTTCAGTGTGGATAATATTTAAGTGTGCTTTCTTATGGTTAATGTATGTGCAAAATTATATGGACTTTGAAGTGTTTATGATACAGCTTAATTACTGAATATTGTTAATTATTCAAATTACTCATTAAAAGTAAAAGTTGTATCAACAAACTTCATTGGACAGGTGTGTATTATTACGGTTGATATATGTACCATATTATGTGGAATTTGAAGCTTGAGTTATTAAGATACAGCCTTATTACCTAAAATCATTAATTATGCAAATTGTTCATTAAAACTAAACTACATCAACAAATCTTATAGGTCATATGCGATTTGTTATGGTTAACGTATATACTGAATTATATTGAAATTGATATATGCATTCATAAGATATAGCCTAATTACCGAAAATCAATAATTATGCAAATTATTCATTAACTCTGTCAGCTATATGAACAAACGTTATAGGACACATGTGCTTTGTTATGGTTAATGTATGTAGTAAATTATATTAAAATTGAAATATGTATACCTAAGATATATAACATCATTACAAAAAATAACTAATTATGCAAATTATTCATTAACATTGTAAGGTACATCAACAAACTTTATAGGACATATGCACTTTGTTATGTTTAACGTATGTTCTAAATTATATTGAAATTGATATATGCATTCATAAGATATAGCCTAATTACCGAAAATCAATAATTATGCAAATTATTCATTATCTCTGTCAGCTATATGAACAAACGTTATAGGACACATGTGCTTTGTTATGGTTAATGTATGTAGTAAATTATATTAAAATTGAAATATGTATACCTAAGATATAACATCATTACAAAAAATAATTAATTATGCAAATTATTCATTAACATTGTAAGGTACATCAACAAACTTTATAGGACATATGCACTTTGTTATGTTTAACGTATGTTCTAAATTATATTGAAATTGAAGTATGCAGTCTTAAGATATAGCCTAATTACCGAAAATAATTAATTATGCAAATTATCCACTAAATCTTTAAGCGAAGTCAACAAACTTTCAAGGACATATGTGGTTTCTCATGGTCAACGTATGTACTAAATTATATTGAAATTGAAGTATGCAGTCTTCAGATATTGCTTAATTAGTCAATTTCATTGATATGTAAATTGACCTAATTGACATGAACAGATCTCGCTCAAAACAAATCAGTTCTAGCCATTACCCCTACCATTATATGTACCAAATTTCATTATAATCGAGCCATCCATTTTTAAGAAAATGATGACACAGACAGACACACACATGCACACACACACAGACGGACGAACAGACATACATACAGACATACAGACATACAGACAGACAGACAGACAGACAGACAGACATCGCCATTTCAATACCTCCCCATACGGGAGGTAAAAATGGTGAGGGTTGAAAAACCAACGTCAGTTCATCAAGCTAGAAGGTCAGAAATGCTATAGTACACTTGCTGAAGTGTTATTTGAGTTTTGCTGACTATGTAAAGGTAGTAAAATTTAACAACCACTCTTTGTCACAGATCTGGTTCACCTTTCAATATTCGTTTGTCCTGTCTTGGTATATCAGCATCACCCATCATCAAATTTTGAAATTCCAAGCTGATTGTTCAAGTTCTTAATACAAATATATGTACAAACAGAGATAATAGAGATATTACGCGATACATAAGTACACATTCTCATGGCCTGACACTTACAGTCTGTATTTATAGGTAAATGAAGTATTGCGTTTAAAGGCGCAAGAAATTTTGCAAATTCACACGATAAAATGACTACTTTTAAGGTGTATAATATGATTAAAAAATCTCAACCAAAGCAAAGTAAGATCAATACATCATCGAAACTAGCTAGGCTGATTTACACATTCACGATATCACATTTATGTGTAAGGTATCTATGCAATTTCGTTATTGCTGTTAATGTATCATTCTCACGGTTGTTGAAAATACAATGTACAATTCTTTCCCCAAAAAAGCTACCATAGCTGTATTTTGATGGATGTTCCGAACATGTTTGATTGCTTGAATAGTTCTTCTTGAAACTTTGGTCGATTATTTAACCTTCTTTTCGTTAGATTTTGATAATTTGGGCATTACAATTAAGAGTAAAGTATCTTCCTTTCAATGTACATTTCTGGTGTATGATATTGAGTTGATGCTTACAGACTTTTATCCTTTTTTGTTGTCATAGTCACTTTAAGATTGTGCGGCAATTATTGCACTGATGGATGCATGGGTTACTTAGGTTGGGAGTGGATTCCGAAACCAAGGGAGTATTGTTGTGATCATTCCTGTCCTCATGGTTGTGTAGGACCCTCAAAGGTAGATTGTATTGTGAGTATAAAAATATCAATTTTAAAACTTAATTAGTATAGTCAATCTCCGGCCCGTCATTCTCGTACCAATTGTTTCAACCACGTACCATACTTTCAATTCTATCTATTTAACAGGAAACTTTCCAGTTAACACTTTTTGCACAATGACATTGTGCCAAAGACCTGTTAACCATCAATGAAATTGTCCAACATTTCAATGACACTGTCCACAGTCTTGTTAGTTGTCACAATGCCGCTGTCAGTCAATTTCTAAACACATGTGCTGCCAGACACACCATACACCAACCAATGCCGACGCTTGTGTGTTAACATGCAACTGTACATCTGTAACAAATTGGAGGGGTTACCTCTTCTGTTAAGGTAACCCCCTTCAATGTTACTCTCTCTCTCTCCACTCTGTACACGGGATCGACTTGGACTTTAGGGAATTAGCTTAGACTACACACAATGTTCATGGTTAACCTGGATCATTTGGAAGTGGCCACGGAGCAGATCGAAGCTCCTGACCTCAGACCGTCTCTTCCAAAGACTGAATCCATAATTTTATTATTTCATTATAGACATAAAATATACAATACTCAAATGATTGAGTGATAAAATAATCAGCACCATAAATGACTAAAACGGAAGTATTGCCGTCGCCTTAATTCAATGCAAATGATATTGATAAATATGAAAACTAGCTAAACAATGTGATCACGTCATTGTTCTTCCAACTGTCTGTAATTAGTCATTATTTGACATCGACGATCTTTTAATAACTTAATGTTGTCATCTTAGAAGAATACTATTCGCGAAATGCAAACATTTGTTCTAAGTGTTAATTCATGACAGCTGAGAGTTCACGGTGACCTCGCAAAACATCAAAACTTAGAGAATATGAAAAAGTTGTATTCTGTCATCCGTAACACATCATTATTAAATTGTTTAAAAATCGTGTACACCTCCACCAGTCACGAATGCAGTACTTCTAGCTCCATCATAGATGTTCAAGAGAGACTGTGTCTAAGGCTCCATGCATCCGTATTCTTTATCACATGGAGCTGCTTGTTGTTGAACAAGTTTGCTTTACTGACTTTGTTCATTAAAAATACATTGATGATAACAAAGCACGTTTGTCTTGTGAAGCTTGTAGAGTTGTACTTGCAGTGAAATATGTTGGAATTTGATACAGAACATATGACCAATTGTATGCTTAGGGTTGTGACAAAACGTACCAGACTTAAACTGAATGTCTTCCGTAAGGGCAAAACGACCATAGATTTTTGGGCCATGTACCCATGTGGGCTACATGTCCCCATATGTATGTATGTATGTATGTATGTATGTATGTATGTATGTATGTATGTGCAATACTTTCTATAACATTAGCATACAATAACAGATAAAGGAAACTCAAATATTATTCTGAACTTGAAATAGTGATATATCAATATCATTGATTTAGATTTAATGATTCATTTGCATATTTAATTATTTTCAGTAATTAGGCTATTTCTTAAGAATATACTCTTTGGTGATAACAAAGTCAATGTGTCATATAAAGTTTGGTAATGTAGCTTTTAATTGCAATGACCTATTTGCATAATTAATGGTTTGCAGTAATTAAGCTACATCTTCAAAATGTATACTTCAAATCTATATAACTTGGTACATACTTGGAACAACTAGCTTCAAATTGAATTAAATTTGGTACATACTTTTTTATAGTCACCAGTTCGTCAGCCATGTCCTGGCCTATCGAATAATGGAAACTGTGTGGAAAAATGTCCGGATCTGTTTATTTACGATCCAGTTACGTCCCAGAATGTTCCAAATCCAATTGGCAAATATGAGCATGGTTTAGAATGTGTCAAGAACTGTCCAGGTAAGAGATCTCATCAATAGTTACTTTCTTTAAATTTGATAATATTTCCTTGAAATTGACAAAAATAATCAGAAAAGTTATTACACTGCAAAGTAAATATCTACTATTTTCGTATCGCAACAGTCTTATATAATAATTGTCCAATCAGTTCTATAATTGGAACCTAGTAGCACAGAGGTTGCAATGTCATTGCTTTAATCCTATGTGCTTACAAAGCCGGAAATGGATTGTATTCTCCTCGGGGAGTAATTTTCTAACTGTCTGGTATACTTGGCTAGCATGAATCGTAACTTGAGGTTGCATACGGGGAATGTCCATTTTCATGGGGTGTGAGGTTCAGAGTGGTGACATTACGCTATGGCAAGGATTATTTAAAATTTCTTTCTTTCTACTAGTGGATATACTGATGATATTTCTTCCCTTCTCACTATTAGTCATGGATGGAATGATTCATAACTTGAGGTCACATAATTAGGAGCTTGTCCATTTTTTATGGGGAGGGGCCAGAATGCAGACACTACAATGTGACAGAATTTGTTTCCTTCGTGCATAGAGTTGAAGTCATAGAGAATGCTAATTTTTATAGGGGGTTCAGAATGCTGACATTTAATAATGGCTAGATTGTTTGCTTGCAACCTTAACAATCCTTACCGCTGTGCAATGTCAGCGCTCAAAATGGTCACTCTCAATTTTGTAGGAAATATAAAGAAATATAAAGTGCTACGAAACAAATGACCCTTGCAGTAGTACAAGGTCCATATTAGTTACTAATAGACAATAAGGTTTCGGGTCTGTGACTGACTATTGAAATTTCATTTTTCAAGAGCCCTTCCCATCCCAACAGCCCAGCCACCTGTTGCAGTATATGTCAACGGCATTATAGCTCTAAGAGTTACTGATTGTTGTTAATTTTCTATTTCAAAACGCCATAAATTATGTTAATGTGGAAGCGCTACTTACTGTTGGAAACTGTTATTGATGTCAATCTAAGCATACAGAGGGTGAGCCAACAATTCATGAGTAGGGTTAGCTATGTTTCAATCCGGGTCTTCGCATTATAATTAGTGTTTAATATCTTAATGAGGATATTACATGGGATTATCCTTTTGCTCTGGGTCAACCTTTCCCTAAAGCTCTTTCAAACAACCGGTGTTTACACATAGGAATTCATCCTAATTCAAGGTGCGCCTGTATGACTATATAGCTATGGCTATATGGCAGTTATTTACAGCAATTTTCTTCTGAATCGCTTAATTTACCTACCAAACATTTAATTGTAAGGCAGTCAAGTGAATGTGTGTATCTGCCAACATATCTCTTTATAAGTAAAGTGTAGACAGTATCAATTGCATATTGAGGGTAAAATTTTGCAATTGAAGACAATTTTCAAGTACTCTATGGCTTTCGATAATGTGTATAGTTTGAAATTGTATGCCACTAAATGGCCTCATACAAGTCCTTATTTTCACAAAAAGTGTTCAACGTGTGAGGGGGACACCCCTCGCACACCTTTCCCACTAGCTATCATGGGGAAACCCTGCTGGCTCATTATCTCCAAGTACTGGTTACAACCCAGTGTGAGACCTTTTTTGCAAAGCCCACATATATTTGTAAAGAAATCTTATTGTTATGTATGCATGGACGCCGAAGTTGATTGCCACTGTTATTGCAATGTAGTATACCATACAATTGTACATATCTAGAAAGCGTTAAGTGTATAATTGCCTTGGGCTGCGAGCACTCTTGGGTTCATTTCGGGTGGCCATGAAATGTTTTGAGAGCACGAAGGGGGGGGGGGGTTGACAAAAGCAATACTCCCCCCCCACAAACACACACTCCCGTAAATTCTTACCGCAGTCTTACAACAACCAGTCATGGCACACAGAATTAAGAAGATAAGACATTTTTCTTTTCTTTATAGAACATTTATTTGTGAACAGGAACAGATGTGTGAAGTCATGTCCACGGGGAAAAATTGCCAATAGCGAAAGAAAGTGCGTAGAATGCGAAGGACCTTGTCCTAAAAGTAAGTACTAGGGTTCATTTGTACCCAACTACCTACCAATCGACCTATATACACACGTTTGAAATGTTGATGTTGATGTTGATGTTGATAAAGTTAAATCTGTCTCGGAAATCATACAAATTATTGTGCAGACAAAATTGTAAGGTTTGTCTCTTTCTGTACAGCTTGCCCCGGATTCGGAAGTGAAGAACTCCAACGTTTTGATTATGTAGATGAACGTAATATTGAAATGTTTAGAGATTGTACAATAATAGATGGCAACGTCATTATCACATCCAATACTTTTGACGGGTAAGTATGTTTAACAACTTTGTCAATCTTATGAATTATTGTATAAATGAGCATTCTGAGGATTCACATTAGTGTCATAGATATGACAATGTGCCCATGTAGGCAGATGTTTAAATCTTGGGTTACCAGTGTGTGTGTGTGTGTGTGTGTGTGTGTGTGTGTGTGTGCCAAATTTCAAAACAACCGCTAGTGAGGTTTAATTTAGTTCAAATCAAGAGAAACCTATTCCGTTCTAATGGTTCCAAACCATCAGAATTTCCATGTCTCTCCCCATTCACACCCCATTTTCATCATGCCCTCCACTTTCCTCCTCCCATCCCCCTGCCGTAAATTGTGACCACAGCCTTACATAAGAACGTTAACAACAGACTCTGAGATAGCTGAACATTCTAAAAAATGAAAATACATGGCATTGCTTAGCATCAAGAACACGCCAGTATCACCAGCAAGATGATGTATATTGCAATGGTAAAATTTGGGATCGATTGGGATATGGAGAAAGACTTTTTTTCAATAACGAAAACTGTACAGTTATGCTACAACGCCATTGGCGCTATGTTTCCTGTGTCTGGTGAGATATCCATCTAACTGATTCCGTTTTGAATTGACCATTTCCAGTTCTATTTGACTCACTTAAAAATGGGCTATATTAGCAAATTTACTGCGGATTATACCTGTTTTACATGCCTGAAATGTGAAACTTGAAGCTTGAAGCTGAATGTGCTGGATAGCCAGTCGCAGAATACTATACAGTGGCTTAGTGTAGTGTAGGGTTGAAATTCAAGCCCAACCACAGAATGCTACACACTGGCTTTAGTGTAGACTTGAAATTCAAGTCTCTTACATGTTACATGCTGGCTTTAATTTCAGTGTAGGGTTGAAATTCAAGTCTCTCACAGAAAGTTACATGCTATCTTTAAATTCAGTGTAGGGTTGAAATTCAAGCCCAACTACAGAATGCTACACACTGACTTGAAATTTAGTGTAGACTTGAAATTCAAGTCTCTCACACAATGTTAGATGCTGGCTTTAAATTCAGTGTAGGGTTGAAATTCAAGTCTCTCACAGAAAGTTACATGCTATCTTTAAATTCAGTGTAGGGTTGAAATTCAAGCCCAACCACAGAATGCTACACACTGACTTTAAATTCAGTGTAGGGTTGAAATTCAAGTCCAACCACAGAATGCTACACACTGACTTTAAATTCAGTGTAGGGTTGAAATTTAATACAACGTTTGGCAGATTAACACGATGTTGGTGAAGCTAGATCATTGTAGGATCACACCCATAGCAAGAGATTAACAAGGGAATTGGAGCCGAAATAAACACGATGAGGGATATACTAGTTATACCGAGAAGCTGTCTAGTAATTATTAAGATTATTAATGTAAACTGATGATTAAAATGCTTCATGACAACTTTTTTCAGACATATTTCGACACGGACAACCAAAACTCTTTAGCAAATCTCGATCGGTTATCATCTCGTTCGATATATAGGTCTTAAATAAGATGTTCAATTTAATAGGATGAATCTCACTAGTTTTAGACGTTCATGTCTGTGTGCAGAAATCTTTGAATGGTGTCGTATATAAACAACACAGTCACAATTTATTTATTTTTAACATAATGTGCAAAATAAAAAGTCACAATCATTTTTGGGTTTTTTCAGGGACACGGCCACTGGTGTTAATGGTATACTTCCCACCGACTTGGAGGTATTTAGCACTGTAAAACAAATAACTGGATATGTATCCATCCTTTCTTCGGGGGAAGAGCAATTCGATCTGAGTGCATTTAGGAACTTGGAAATAATATCAGGACGAGACTTATACACGTGAGTAGGCATATTAACAATTCTCTTCATTTACATTTTTTTTCTGCTAGAGTGTATTTTGTTGTTCATACATATACAGTTACCTTTAGCACGCAAAGATATAATACCTGAGTGGTCTCGTGAATTGAAACACTCCTAAAAAGAAACAAATATTCCTAGTAACGAAGACAACCTCCATACCGACACAAAGTGCCAGTGTATTCTAAGAAGGTATTTCAGGTATGTGATATGAATCAGACATATACATCATAGACTATGCAAACACAGCCTTGCATGTATGAAAGGCTGATGTCATATTTCGTACATTTGATTGCAAGAGTTTTACTTCTCAATGCTAATGTACTTTAGGGAATTCGACCTTCTCTTAGATCATGTTTACAAGTAATATCATAGTAAATATTTATACACAAACATTAGTTTTGGTGCTCGTATCACTTTTACTAAATGACAGCAATAATTGTAGTATAACTCAAAAACTAGAATACATAGAGACTATTTTTTGAAATCTTGACCTTTAACCTTTACCTTCAGGGTTACTTATCAAAATCAAGCCAATTCCTGCCTATCACAGACACATTGTAGTGTCAATTTCTTTTAAATCATGTTACAAGTCATATGGAAGAAAAGAAGTATATACAAGCGTTATTGTTGTATTGCTGCTCATGTACTTTTTACTGAATAGCAGCCATATTTGTCGTAAAAAATCACTGTATTTAATGCTACATAACTAAACAACTTCATTCATAGACTCTATTTATAGACCATCAAAATTAAGCTATTACTTACATATTACAGACACTTTATAAAACGTATGTGTGACAAATGCCTTTTAGATCATGTCTATAGATAATGCAGAACGAGATAAATGTCATACATTACTTTTGATGTTCATATAACTTTTTATTCGATGGCAGCCATACTTTTGGTGAGCAATCATGATTTACAAATTAACTCAAAATACATGGGGACTACATTAAAGAATATACCCCTATATTGCCAGATTTAAACTTTCTTTTTAAATATTGACCTTTGACCTAGACCAGAACATTCATGTTCAATTACTTAAATTCAGCAATTCCCTGAGTTTGTTGGGGAGTGTATAGATAAACTATACTCCCAGTGTAGACTTGAGAAAACTTATACCGGAACAGAAACATGTGAATCAGTTCTGTAACATGTAACCCAACGTGGTTTATTCACTGAAACTGTACTAACACTGCTATACAGTACAACTGCTAGTTCAAGACTACCCAAAAACTTCGCATGAAACTACAAAAATAGCACACTGGAAGAAAAGTTGCCAATTAAGGCGGGAAAGAAATGCTCAACTCTGATGGGAAGAAATTAAAAAGACTTTCTGATTGGCTGAAAGAGTTTATCTCAGGATCCACTTGACAGACTAAAATGTCCTCAAAGTTTTGACTTTACTAAAGAGTTATCACAGACACGTTGCAGTATTTGTTTACTAAAATCATGTTTCCATTCAGTCACATTTAAGAGGAATTAAGTCTTCTATAACGATTTGTGCCTTTTAACATTGAATGCTTAGTAGATAGAGACTTTGTTTTAGTGTCTACACCCACATTATCAAATATATAATAATATATATATATATATATATATATATATATATATATATATATATATATATATATATATATATATATATATATATATATATATATATATATATATATATATATATATATATATATATATATATATATATATATATATATATATATATATATATATATATATATATATATATATATATATATATATATATATATATATATATATATATATATATATATATAGGTGACATGAATGGACCAATGTGCTCTAAACCTTGTTTAAATATCAGGTATAGTAGTTCACCTCTGCACATCACTTCATTATATTACCTTCGCGGTAATGTCCTGACGGCGGCAATTTTTCGCAAACAATCATTTTGACCGCTCACACTCGAAGCACAACATGTAGTGAAATCTCATATGAGTATCTGCACGCATGTTTTCCAATCATCAGGTTTCTATGAGACCCTGGTCGATCTTTGACCTTGCCCTTACGTTCAACGTCAAATAGCGAAAACGATTCAAAGTGTGTATGCACATTGTACACCTACATTCACTGTCTGATTTCAAACAAATGTGGTACTAATGTTAGAGACTGTAATTCAAACAACACTAATGGCCGAATGGTGGCCATTTTTTATCGTAAAAAACAATCACATTTTGTCCATTTACTCTAGAAGCCTTGTAGTTATGCACGAATTTGAATGTCTCCACGAAATCCATGATGACGTTTCAGATAACAATGTACCGTTTGACCATAACCACTTATTTCAGGGTCAAAAGACCCAAACTGTTCAATGTGCTCATGTGTAGCTTTTTAATGGTCGGATGTTTAAAACCAAATCTTGCACAAGTATCAGATTCTATATTCCAATAATACACTTCACTAAGGACCTTCATGATAAAGACCAAATGAGGTCATATTTTATCAGGAAGTTTCTAAGTATGAATGGGTTAACTTTAAATGTTGGGGGATATATCATCAATGGAAACGTATTTGTTTCTATCCTGCAGATCGTTTGCCTTAGTTGTTTTAGATACAAATCTAACAGCATTGGCAATGACATCACTGAAGGAAATTAGTATGGGCAACGTCTACATCGCAAATAACAATTATATGTGCTATGTGTCAAAGATGATGTTCAATAATATCGTCGTCAACACAGACAGCCAGAGGGCACAAGTTGAAAGTAACAGAAACAGAGAGTCATGTCGTAAGTATTGTAGTTTCCTTAACAAGAAATTACGCCTGCTGCCTGCACTAAAACAGATATGAGTACAACGATGACTAATTCAAACGAGTGTACTATACGATGGGTGGACACAGTTAGGTCCATACTGTAAACAGTGGGTCAATATTCAAACACCTTTATTGTATAAATCTTCATGATCCCATAAATTTTGCTTTATTTGCTTTTATTTGCTTTATTCTTACACAATGTAGATATATGTAACCGGTTTCTCGTCCAATCTCAATAAACACGAGTACTTGGATTGCATAAAGTAATTTCTCCAGGCCTGAGGTACTATTGTTGGCGTCACTTTGGATACAAGCTCTCTGTCTGGGGAATACAGTGAGAATGAAACACTCGCCACACAAATATTTTGGAGTTTCCACACTTGTATATATTATTATTACAACCAAAATAAATATACTTATATACATCAATATCGACAGTGAATATCTTACGAGTGGGATAATTAATAATGAAATAAATTAATTATCCAATATACAATATATGAAATATAATCTTACATGCTGAATAAATTAATCGCAATAGCACAATAACTAATTAAATTAATTGGTGAATGAGTTAAATGCAATGCGACAATAATATGATAATGAATTAATACTTAAATAATGTAATCTCTATATATCTTAAACTTAATTAACAATAAAGTTGATCAGTATCAAACACACAGTATAGCAATTCAATCAGTCATTGAATCTGTAATTGATATACAAGTAGACTGGAATAAATTAATTACAATATGGCAGTAATATTATGATGAACTAATACTTGAATAAATTAATCACTATATGTCTTGAACTTAATTAACAATAGCGTTGATCAGTATCAAACACAGTATTGCAATTCAATCAACCAGCGATCTGTAATTAATATACCAGTAGACCACTTATTATTTCAGTTGGTATAGTAAAATACCAGATTCAAGTTCAATTTCAATAATTAGTCAGTTGGTTTCCCAAGATTAAATAGATGAGACACTATACAATGAATTCAGAGTTTAGTTCATCAATATTCCCATATGAAGATTGCCAATCAATTTAATTAGTGTGAAGTGATTCGTCAATTAATTTCACAATGTACAAAATTGGATTTAAATGTTAGACAACTAAATAAGCACTCAATAATAAGAAGTTAACTCGCTTAGAAAAATACCTTAATTAATTGTGAATCAAGTTAACTACATGTATATTTATTCAATAATCTCAGAAAGAATTTAGGAACAAAATATACTCTTAATTACTATAGCTCAAATCAGAATCAGCTGTTCCCGAAGGAAATCAAAATACAAGCTACTAAATAAATAAACTCTTAATAATTACGAACTAATAATTAATGGAATAACTTTGGAAAGAATAGTACATCAACTACTTATATACATCCGGAATAACGGAAACACAATACAGGTATGTAAACATAGGACAACATGGTTCTAACAAAATACCCTAAATCAACAAGGATGCCAGTTTCGACGTCACTTTTACTGCACAATTACTAGTCCGTTATTTCCACTAAATGTCCGGAAGTTGTCAGGCTCAACGGTTAGACAAGTTCCGACATTCACTTTCTGGCCTCCAACACAAATGACACACAGCAGTTGAGCTAGACTGAACTCTTCTAATAGTACTGGATACACAGCAACACAATATTCTCAGTCACGGGACAGTGGAGAGTTCATGATACGGACACTACTAATGACTTCACCAATACAGACGTACCTCCACATTCTGGTTATCCCACCATAGCATAGTATACCAACATTTAAATCACTGTATTTCATGATGTTCTGATATTTCCTTAAATTGGTGACAGTGGTGGGATGTGGTAGCCACAGGATTTGGACCCAGTTGGAACACTTGAATCATGCCAAAATCACAACATAATGCAAAGTTTTGAAATGAGCCAATGTAAACTGTGACCTCTAATTTCCATTTTGCTAAAATGAGGCCCTCCCTCGAGGACTGATTTGTAAAAGGTGACCCCCCCCCCATGTTCCAGCTTGTAATTACTGAAGGCTCTCTTATTTAACTTCTTTATGATATTACTAATCGGTCAGATGTTACTTAAGCAAGTTTGTGTTGTTACTTGGTTTAATGTACCATATATTATATCTATCGTAGTTGATGGAAATTGAATGCCATAATATATTTAGCTGTAAATATAACTATCATCTGAACAGATGTTTATTATGCATACTATCTATGAAGTTTTGTGTGATAAAACAGATTTTGGCAGGGTGGTTGGGGTAGGTGAAACAATTTCTTGAATAGGCGAATTAGAATTTATATCATTATGGCATTACTGATTCAAACTACCTGAATATTCAAAATTGTGACAATTAAATGCTAGATTATTATTCTTCTTAATTTATAGAGGGTGATGGAGCTATATGTCATGAAGAATGTTCAAATGCAGGATGCTGGGGGCCTGGTGCCTCTGAATGCATCGAATGTAAACATTTCAGTCTTGGAGATGAATGTGTCGAAGAGTGTCTATTTGACCAGGGGTAAGCATCCAGTTATGTATTAATCCAATTGCATGTTTTGATGACTGCAAATATGTACATATTTCAATAAAAATATCTCACATCTATTTTTTGTTTGTGTTTGACTGAATCATCGTTTACACAAAAACGGTTTGAGAATTCAAACGAAATGTAGCGCCCATTTTGTATAGGGTAATGGCTAGAGGTGATTAGGTTTTGGTAGACATTCCGTGAATATTAATGTACCCTGCAAACCCGCCATAATTTGGTAGACACGTGATGATAACAAAGTCCATGTACTATATAAAGTTTTATAATGTAACTTCTAGTTTTACAAACTCATTTCCATAATTATTTATTTTCGGTAATTAGGCTTAATCTGAAGAATGCACGTTTCAAACTCAATACAATGTACTGTATACATTAACCATAACAAAGAGCAGAGCTTCTAAAAAGGGTTATGTAGCTTTTAGCTTTAATGACTCACTTGCGAAAGTAGTAGTTTTCAGCAATTAGGCTAGCTAGTAAAAAATATACATTCTCTCGAAAACTCTACATTAAAAAAGTACCGGAAGTTAAAAAAGTGTTCTCCATCAGTAGAAAATCTTGCTACCTCAGTTTGTGCCACTTTAACACATACATACCGTACTTAGTTACTTGTTTAAAAGATAACATAATTCAAATACTATTAACAATTTAGCAATCATGCAGTGCTGGATAACTCTACTATCTAATTGTTCATTTCTTAACTTTTTTCCAGACAATTCCTTGTTTCTGACAGATTGTGTGGATATTGTGATGTTGAGTGTGATGGTTCTTGTTCTGGTCCAGTATGTTATTTTATCAAGTCAACTTTATTATTGTTCACGAGTGCATTTGCTGCATGAACACCGTGAAAAATATTGTTAAATATCTGCAGTTTCTCATAGAAGTGTCTAAATTGAGATCGTAATTGATAGGTCTGTACATATAAAACTGTTTACCATTACCAAATACGGTACTGGTTCCATCCCTTCTTATTGAGTCTCAATATTTTCTTTACGATTTTTCCCATATTTCTAATTGTCATTTTGCCTACTAAGATATTATACACTTTTTATCAACTAGGGTCCTGGTAATTGTACACAGTGTAAAAATGTACTAGATCGTCCACTATGCAAATCTGAGTGTCCATTTGGCAAGTATGCAGACCATGAGAAGATGTGTAAGGTGTGCCATGAAAACTGCAAAATCGATTGGCCAAGTAAAGGGTAAGTCTTAAATCTGCTTTGATACATTACAATTCTTTAATAGCTTAGGGCGTTTCACGTCATATTAAACGTCTGATGCGTTCAAACGTCATAAAACTTGAATGTTCTTCTCACTTTCAACCAGATGTACTGGTCCAGAGAATATTATTGGTGAAAATGGCTGTGATGCATGCGAACAAGTCCGTCTTGATGTCGATGGCACATTGGTATGTCAGGAATCTATCCTTCAAATTAATTCTTTGTTTTTATTATAATGGGATGAGTTTTATTTCAAATTTATTACAGTACAGATTTGCCTCCATTCCATTGACCCTTGTGAATAACATGTAATAGTCATGTAAAAGGCCTATGTTGGTAGTAGATGAAATATACTATTGAAACTCTGTGATGACATCAATAAAGTCTCTCATAAAACAGTTTAAAAAGTCCAGCCGTGCTTTATTTATCTCTTTTGTATTGGTCTTGAAACTTTCAATTTCTGTATTTTCTTTCTTAGAAGTCGTTTGCTTCTAAGTTACATACATTTTAAATGTCAATTTCTGAATCAGCTCCATTGCATTTCGACATATTCAGTTCATGTTTTAAAATCATGGCTGTATGGATGAGGATTTGGTATTTATTGTTCATGTTTAATGCGTGAAACAATTTTTATCATGGCTTCATATTTCAACAAATCAATGAGAAACGGTATATTCCAAGTCCTTGATTGTAAACTCAATGAATTTGAGAAGATTAATAAATGTGTAAAATCTTTAGTCAATACATACAAATTCTTATAAAAGCTAATGATATGTGGGTGACGTTACATTAGTTAAGACGTCATCTGGTTGTCTTTGTTTACTACAGTGGTGGTATTGTATGTTACATGTGTTTATTTTGTGGTATATTCTTTGATATGTTGTTTTTATTGTTAGCAAAGTTGTTCCCTACACAGTGAGGCGATAATATTGTAATGAAACTAAGTTGAATTGGCGTATTGTATGTACAATAATAGACTTTTTGCTATTATTGAGTTACAAACAGGGATTAGGTCTATGTTGTTTCACAGTTTTCTTTCATTTTTCAAGTAGGAAGCCATTTTTTAAAAAAATCCTAAATCTAATGATTCAAAATAAGTAACAAATTCTCAACCATATGACCACTTTAAGGTAGTTTTGGTCTGAGAGGGAGCCCAGTAGAAGTATACCCAAAGCCTCACTATGAGTAACATCTTCCCTAGATGGACACGACTGTGGTACTTTCGTCAGAGGAGTATGGAAAATACAGGGTCACAATTTGATATTGTTCTAAACATTATTCGCTTGGTGGCACTAGAAGTTATAATATCGACTGGCCGGCCGAACCTTTCCTTTAGTTAAAACAACCTATTGCAATGGAAACTGTGATTTATTGGTTGTGAATGAATTCCAGAATGTTCGCAGCAGTCCTTTTATTTCACCAACAAAATGCTTAGTTTTATGTTATAACTTGAATCTTAAAATCACTTCAGATTATCGAAAAAACATTGTTGTTTCCTGCAGATAGAATGTATGGAGAAGGATAGCCCGTGTCCGAGCCGACATTTTCAAAGGGAACGCTACACTACAGGGACACAACGGGTAAGACAGGTGCCGCTCTTGAATTCAATTATACCTAATTATTTCTGAATACCTAATGTTGAAATTTCATTTTTGTGTGTGTGATTATTTAAGGAAACAAGTCTATTATATTTCAGGTATGTCAAGCTTGCCATAACCAGTGCCTGTCCTGTACTAGTCAAGGACCGCAGAGCTGTACTGGATGTGCTAACAAGAAGTATAAGGATACCTGTGTGTCCGAGTGTCCTTCTCTAACCATCTTAAATGAAGACAATGTATGTCATGAAGCAAGTAAGTTGAGACGTGAAACAATTATAGACTTTAAGTTTAGGGTGTACCTTATATGATACTCAGTATGTTTCGGTAATTGTTCATCGAACTTTCAATATAACTAATTAGCTGACAACATTGGTAAGTTTCGTCCGAGAAATTCCTGCGTTGCCTGTAAACGACAAACGGACATACCAAAAACAAATATGACGAATACGTTTCATACACATCATTCTGAAGTAACACGCCATGTTGTGTGTTGATATTCGATGACAATGTCCAAAGTACTGCAGTAAGACGCTACCTGAATGGTTGTGTGAATCACTTATCAGAACTGAGTGAACATGGGCTTGGGTTCAGATTTAGAGGCGGCCGGCAAGACAAAAACGTAAACACGTATCGCACGTGGAAGGTAATTCAAGCAAAATAACCGAGGTAAAATAACAAAAACGAACGATTAGTCGACATCTACATCGGATTTTAATCAGATTGCCTTCATATGTGCGTCACTTACGTTAGCGCATGTAAGACAAGTTATAAGAGTGCCACTTTCACAATGCGTCATTTGCCTTATGTGTGACATTTATATTTACTCATGCATCATTTCCCGTATGTCGGTAATTTATTTTCATGCGTGCGTCATTTTTGTGATGCGCCATTTACCTGTATGTGTTATTTACTCTCATGCATGCGTCATTAACCTTTAATGTGTGTCACTTATGTTAGCCTGTGCAAAGCAATTATTTTACATTCAGCAACAAAGTACCCTCATGATTGAATCTTTTCATCACGTGTACAAAAACGGTGGTGTGTAAATTTCTTACCATCTGATATCGTGTAAATTTCACCTAGCCAAGTATATGTGCAAATTTTCACTTACGTGACAAGCACCCTCATAGATATGAATCAATTATCATGTGTACAAATACGGCAGTGTGTAAATTTCTCACCATATCTTATAGTGGATAAATTTCACCTTACTGTTTGTCATTCATTTTCGTGTGTATGTCATTTACATTTATTGTGCGTCACTTTCATAGTGCCTCATTTGCCTTATGCTCATTTATATTCAAACATGCGTCGGTGTGTGTGTCATTTACTTTCACACGTACATCATTTGCCTTGTGTTTGTGTCATTTATTTTTATGATGCACCATTTACCTTTATGCGTGTGTCATTTATTTTCGTACGTGCGTATAGTTTGCTATTATGTGTGGGTAAATTACTATCATGCAGTCATTTACCTTGATATTTGTATCACTTTAGGATAGCACGTGTAAACCAATTATTTCACATTCAGCACCTCATAGTGGTCTAAAACTTACATGCAAATTATATCAAAATGATTAGGGGGTCAAAAAGTGTACTACAAACCCACAGCATTATTTTAGTCCAATATGATGTTTCAAAGCAAAATAATCTTCATGACGATGTGTAAATTAAGTGTAAAAATATTTTTTTTGTGTAAATATTTTTAATTACAGAGTACTCGTACTTTTTTCTCTCTGTACAGTTTGCCCAGGACTTGGCCATATTGCAAATAGAGGTATCGATCAGATAGATAAAAACAATATCAACAAGTTCAGAAATTGTACAACAATAGACGGTAGCATCATTATCACTCAGAGTAGTCTCGATGGGTAAGTCTAATCTTTTCAATCTGTTATATATATTTCTAAATATATTGACAAAACCCTAATTTCGTTTACTTGTAGTTAGCCCGCTATATTCCTTGAAGATGCCAATGCATTGGAGACTGTGTACTGTTACATACTAAGGTATTTTTTAAATATATATTACAGTACTCCATTGTCTGGTGTTAATGGAATACAACCTACAGATTTGGAGGTGTTCAGTACGGTCAAGAAAATCACAGGATATTTAGTCGTCGTCTTTAGTGGGACAAATCAAGTCGATCTCAGTGCATTCAGGAATTTGGAAGTTATATCGGGACAACAGTTATTCGAGTGAGTAGCCATAATTCACAAAGTACATGTACTATGTTTAGCCCCTTTCGTCCACTTGTAAATTGTAGACATTTTGTGGTACTTAATTATGGCAGCCCAGCAATATATATATATCAACCCTACACAAGATCTTCAACCAACATACAATGAAAGTTAGTTACAGCTGCATGCCAAACGTCGCCAACATCATCAAAACACGTAACAACAAAATCGCGAACAACAATACAACGACCAAAGAGAAATCCTGCAACTGCCGAAATAAAAGTACATGCCCCCTACAGGAAAGCTGCCTGACCACCAGTATAATCTACAACGCAGAAGTAAAAAGAGAGGAATGCAACCAACCCCCCAAACTGTACATCGGCCTGACTGAACATGCCTTCAAACAAAGATACATTAACCACAACCTAACCTTCAGACACGAAAAATACGCAAACAGCACTGAACTTTCGAAATACATCTGGCAGCTGAAAAGAAATAAAAAAACGTTCAAAGTAGACTGGTCTATATCACAGAGAGCACGCCCATACAGTAACGAAACCAAACGATGCGACCTCTGCCTAACTGAAAAACTCTGCATCCTCAACGCCGACAAACAAACACTTCTCAACAAAAAATCTGAACTCATCTCAAAGTGCCGACACGAAAACAAGTTCTACATAGCGAACTTCAAAAGTAACATCACCTGACAAATCTGAGGACCCCTTGTATGCATAGAAACAATACACAATTAACTGCCAATAAATTCTTTCACACCTTACACATATAAATACAGTAACACAACGAGTAGCTGACAGTTGTCTGATGAACGCATTGAGCGTGAAACTCGGAGTTACAACTTAGCACCTCAAGTTCCAACCAACTTACTTTGATTATATATATATATATATATATATATATATATATATATATATATATATATATATATATATATATATATATTAATTCATAGGATGTTACTCGTTTATATATACTCTACATCCGTCAGTTTTACTAGTAATTTGTCTGTGAACTAATACTATTTTTTTTTTAAATGAACATTGCAGAGGTTATGCTCTTTTTATTATGGGTACACATCTTAGATCCCTGGGAATGGTATTTCTGAAAGAAATCAGTACTGGCAACGTTTTGATAAGATACAATTCGTATATGTGCTACGTGAGAAAAAGTATGTTTAATGATATCCTCATTGATCCAAACACCCAGAGGGCAAAAGTTGAAAAAAATGGACAGAGAGGATTTTGTCGTAAGTATTGTCTCTTTTAAAGAATAGTTCAGTTTTGTGTATTCAGAGATACGTGTAAACACAATTATAAATGTCTTTTTTTTCAAAATAGCTTATTATTTTGTTAGTGTTCAGTCGTGCTACAGATATGATAAATATGTATATGTATGTGTGCTGATGACAAAACGTCCATGTCAACTTATTCCCAGGCTTGAAATGAAAGCTAACAAATATGATTAAATATTAACACTTCAAATACTCCAAATCTTATGTTTAATCAAGATGAATTCATTTTGGTTTTTTCGATTAACAAAAATGAAAGGTGATTCTTGATATGGAAATTGCTTGATTACATACCAACTAACCATCGGCCTGTGTGCCACTGTGTCGCCAGCAAAAGGAGCCAAAGTCTCTTATCCCTTTTGGAAAACACACTTCGCCCAAACGTAAAAGAAATTTTCCTGGCGTTTACAACACCCTTAATTGTCATATGCCCGTGCCAGCTAAACTTTAATTGTCCTTTTCATAAGATTAGCATGGGATGTCCTATACATTCAGAGTCTTGTATTACAGATCAATGGAGTCAATAAGATATCCACCATATATCTTAACAACCATGTGTTTTCCTTGAAAAAAATATCAACACAGAAAAAGATATGAGAATTTAATTAGCTGGAGTGAATTATGATGTATGTATTTTGCTTGTAAGGTATGTCATTATTTACATTGATACATATGGATTGCTAAAATTCTAGTCTATAATGCAATATAGATGTTGATGAAATGTACATTTAAGAAGGGACACAGTGAGGCTAAACTAACGAGTTTAAATGTAATTGAGTATAAGTCATTGAGATATTACTGATCAAGAATATCATAGCATACAGCGTTATTTCTGAAATATAATTGAACTACTGACTTTAATTTCTCAGAACGTGAAGGAGCTATATGTCATGAAGAGTGTACAGATGTTGGATGTTGGGGACCTGGTGCCTCTGAATGCAGAGAATGTAAACATTTCAGTCTTGGAGACGAATGTGTTGAACAGTGTCTACTTGACCAGGGGTAAGTATTCAAACATTTATTGAAACATTTGAAAACAATTGCTGGCAGGTAAGATTGATTTACTTGGGCAGACCTATCTTACATTTACATATCCACTTTTTGATTTTATTTAAGCCAGGAAGTTTTGTAAAGCTCTATGCATGACATCAACTTAAAATCTTTGACATGAAGTGAACATCACAATGCTCTGTTATTTTAAGTGAAAATCAATATGAAAATAGTAAATAGCCAACATACTTTGAAATTGACGAAGATGATATACACATAAATGAAGTTCAAAGTTATTTAAACGTATTATCTAACCCATTTATAAGACTCTCATTTATAAGTACTAAATCACAGTGCTAATATCTTAATCTCTTTTTCAAATCGTTTTCAGACAGTACATAGTATCTGACAAGGAGTGTGGATATTGTGATACTGAGTGCACTGATTCTTGTACTGGTCCAGTAAGTTAGTTTTCATACAAGACTTTCTTCTTTCTGCATTTTAATAATTCATTACTTCCCTTCCTGTATTGACATTTAAACCTTATGAAATAAATATCTAAAGCGTGCCTGTATATTGTAATTAGAACCGAATTTGGCGTTATGAGAATTTCCTGTTTTTCCAGTGTTGTTTTATTCATCTTGGATTGATGGACCACAATATTTTTAAATACAGCAGAAGAAAGTAAGCTGTGTGGGAATAAAATTCAGCGCTGATTACAATGTTTGCTTGTGTCTCGTCTGTTGCAGACTATGATTCATATACACAAATACTGTCGTTGCATGTGTCTGTCTCTTGCTGAGGGTGATTTACTAAACAAAGGCTACATATGAAAGACAGCAAGCGTCCCTGTCATAATTTTAATAGAACGAAAACAAACATGTGTGAAATAGCTGTATCACGATGGTACACTACGTGCAGATTGTACAGTGCAGATACTTGCAACAATTGCGCTGCATCACTATGTACATGAATCATCATTAGCAAGAGACAGACACAGGCAACAATTGTCACAGTGTCTGATCTGACCCTTTTCTTCCTGTATAGCTTATGTATGACACGACCTTACAATAGTAAAGTAATATTTCGTTGCCGTTTGGTCCTCTAAACTTGAATCTATATATAAAATATAACTTTATCATATTTGATTTTAAATATATTGAGTATATGTATATCACTAGTAATATGTCCTTTTAATAAATGTGTATGCCTATTTCATTATCCTAGGGTGCTGATGACTGTACATAGTGCTACAGCAGCCACCAGAAGGATGCTCATAGTATAACCAATGGCAACTGGAAAAGAACTTGATCATCATTTATCAAAAGCGACCGCTGTTTAGTAATGAGGCAATGCTTAATGCTAAAGCTCAAACCGAGTATAAACGAAGTAATGATACTTTTTTGTGAAATTGTGTAAATTGAATCAAACAGAAACCAAGCCAGATACATTATAGTCAGCGTTAATTTTGATGTGCTATGATTGGATTTATCTTGAATGTATGATAATATGGCTAAGCCATGCAAACAAACATTGTGGTTACCATATAAACAAATATTATACTATAACAATGATATCCATTATAATTTGAGAGGCATATCTTCTCTTATCAGCTACAGTAATTATGGTCGATTTTATGGGCACATATATCCTGCAATGCCTCGGAAAATCACCATCAACATTATCAGCTTATATTGTGCACGGGCTGACGGTAAGCCCCAATTGCTTGCAAGTATATCCCAGATGTTCTCATCTGATCAGTTTATATCATTTTGACATTTCCGTCATTTGTTTCAAAATTCGTACCGTGACTTGTTTTTTTTTTCTTGATAATTGAGAATGGGTTTGTGTTTTCTTGAATTCAAACAAAGTAAGATTAAAGTTTTACTATTTCCATGGCACTAACTACGTTAATTGTCAATAATTCTGCTACCCAAATCAATCGTAGCCAATAGCCGAACTAGTGACGTCAGTATCAATTTTTTAAGATCAGCAAGTATTGTAGTAAAATGATACATTGCATATGAGACGATGTATGTGGTGAAACTGGAATATACTTTATTTATCAAAGCCCCGCGAGTTCGGCCTCACGGCCTCACTCCAAAACCAGAGCCAGGAGAGATGCTCCACGGTCAAAACCCAAGTAGCTCAAACATGTGACTGTAAGGTCGTTACAATAATTAAATCACAATCAGTCACACATAGAAGACGAGCTTTCAAAGATAACAATAGGTCACGCATAACTATGAGCGTCATGATAATTCTTGCATAATGCAGAGACTACCATTGCCTCTAAGGTAGTGCAGTGGAAGATAACTGGGATTTCATCTGTTATTCTAAAAAGATAGGGCGCATGCGCACTTCCCCTACATTTTCCTGTAATGTGACAATAGTCTCTTACTTTAACATCAGGCTCTGTTGAATTTTGTCTATCAGCTGAAATGTTCTTTTTAAATCCGTTGGCAATATTTGTTGAAGAAGTATAATGACGCAATGACGTCATTGGTGCGGACCTGCGCTAATAGTTTCGGCAAGGTAGATCAGACCGCGCCCTCAACGGCTCATATGTCAGCCTACATAAACACCTCCTGTGTCGTTATATGACTGTGTCAGATGCAACAAATGTAAACTGCTTTGAGTACAGTGTGGAGAAAGTGCTTTATAAACCATTAACATTTGATGGAATCTAGGGAAGTAGCAGACATCAGCATCAGGTAGATGACAGTGACTTGGAAAATGTCTTGCTTCAAAGGGGTGCGACATGTGCCCATCCACAGAGCAACCAAATTTTCCGAATGGGAAGAAATTCACCCCAGCTTACTTTAATTATTATATATCTGATACCATTTAACACGATGGAAAACAACATATCGGAAAACAAATAACATACATTGACGTGTTACATCTGGTTGGTATCAACATGTCACCGACTCAACGCTGAGGGCGCGCCAAATTTAAGAAAGAAATTAGACAACTGGGACCTTTCAGCAATGTGCGCACCTCGATGTAGGATGGTAAAGTTAATACCAACATAACAACATAGGCAATGTTGGTATTATTTGTGTTCAGCCAGACTATAATATGTAGCAACGTTAGTCAGATGTTTTGTCGAGCAAGTCGACGACGTGTTTTTAATTGAAAATCTAACACAAGTAGGATACGACTTGAATTCCTGGACTTGTTATATTATCCTGGTGTGACCAACTCGGTATTGACTTGTACGTTACACTCGAATTCTTTCATTTAAGTGTGGCATATAACGGAGTTTACCCTTAGGAGGAGGACGAGGGGAGGGGGAGGAGGGGACATTTGACAATGGTGCTTCATTTTTTGTCGTGCCAGACTATATAAAATGTATTAATCTCAGGAAGTTTTATGTCGAGCCAAGCGATGATTGCTATCAACGTACGGTTGGCTTCCATTGTACCACAAACAGTTAAAAATCATGACAATGGCCATTTTTAAGATAAAATTAAGAATATCTAAGATTCTAAGCAATTTATAGTGAAGTAAGAAACATAGTTATAGTCTAGCCACACCGTACCATCTTTCATTACAATTTATTGTAATATGTGTATTTATTACCACGTAACATATAACAATTCCCATGGGAATTGGCAGGGGTATAACATTTAGAAAAGAAACTAACAAATAAAACAAACCATGAAAATACTAGAACGAACATCGTATGTTGCTTAATAATGGGTGTTTACGATTCATGCATATACAACAATAGTTATACAGATATTACAGAACTCTCTAAGTTATATTTAGTTCAAAATAAAGGTTTAAGAATACCAACAAGAAGTTGATAAATAAGTTGATTGATAGAGAGGGTTGTACGCCATAGGCTGTTATAGCAACTACGGTATGCATAGTCAGTAGAGCGAGAAGTACGCCGTCTAGTCGTAATACAGTACACAGCTTGCTGTTGCTGCCAAGCCCAACTGTTCAGCATTGGGTGTTATATACTATTCTTGATGAGTAAAGCGCTGGGTAAAAGTACAATTAGTCCACACATGATTTACCTGAGTTCCACGGTACCATGTCTCAAAGCAAAGCACACTCAGATAAAGAAAGACAAGTAGTTTATCTGTTTACGTATAAATGAACAGCAGTTTTAAGCAATACATTTAAAAAACAAGTCTCAGTGTGGGGCAATGCATGTGTACACAGCTAGAACGTAATTTTCATATCAAAGTTTTTGGAACGTCTCTTAGGACCAATTCTGGAGACGAATATCGCTGTTCTTTAATTTTCTGTGTGAAATAACATAAACATACATGAGGAAACGTCACGTTTAACCCAACGTATCTGCCAGCCCCGATCGAGCCACACGCCATGATCTTTTCAAAATGAGACAAGCCCAAGGTTAATGTATGAAGTTATCATTTAATTAAAAACCGAACACAGAGTTCATTATTAGTTAAACCGAACATCAGTTATCTGAATTCCAAAACTACAAATGATGCGATAGCAAATGTTCAATTGCACAGATAGTTAATCATACAATGTACAATGTATCTTCTCACTTCGTAAAAACATTGGAGTGTGTAGTATTCTGTCACCAATGCCGCTGAAAAATTGATACATGTACATTGCAGTGAGCTTTAAACCTAGCTTGACTGCCTGTACGTCTGATCTATTTCTATCAGCAAATTTATTTGCAACCTCAATGTACAACGACAATCATCCCCGGATTTACTTTCTTTTTGATAAAGGTGTGGACAATTTTTCAGAGGTCATTGTTAGGTTACAAATCACCTTTTCAATAAACGTTTGTGGTCCGTGACCACAATTGTCGTTTAGCACGTTTCTATTCTACATACTTGTAGGAACGAATAATGTATTCTATGAGAACTAGACAGATACATGCATATGTATAATGTTGGAACGCCACTTGGGGCAATACTTGTCAATTGTGGTCAAAAACGGTGTTAACAATTGATAACCTCATGCCATAAGAAATTATACTTGCAACCGTTTAATTGCAGCATACATCTCCACACTTTGGCATAGAAAGAGAGAAAGAGAGAGAGAGAGAGAGAGAGAGAGAGAGAGAGAGAGAGAGAGAGAGAGAACCCCATACATACATACATACATACATACATACATACATACATACATACATACATACATACATACATATATACATACATACATACATACATACATACATACATACATTACGTTATGTGAAATTTACATTATTGAACGATATTTGTTCTCACAGCTGGTGCAAACATTGCTTCATCGGTACACGCTTGAAAAGGGTCACGTGCATGATGACGATGAAGGATTATCTAACGCCAAGGCTTAACGAAAGAAACATTCAAGTTATTACTTAATTTCTCATACTAATAGCAGTAGCAAGTGTATGTATTTTCGTTTCTCATTGTCCCATGGAATAGAATTTGTAAGATTTGTGACAGTGGTGACGTAGAAGATATATATCACTTTTTTTAGTGTGTTCCTTCTACGCCGATGAGAGGAAAAAATACATCCCAATAGAATTCATAGCGAGCCAAATCTTAATAAATTCATAAGACTAATGAGAACAAACAAACCTGAACTTCTAACATCATTATGTAAATTTATATACAGTGCATTTAAACAAAGAGAGATGCTTACAAGTGAAATAATGTAATATTAGTATTTATTGGAAGCATTGATATGTGACTTTGACTTTGAGTTTGTTGTAAATCTCTTACGTTGTATATGGGCCGGAGGCCTTGTAAAGCAATAAACGTATTATTATTATGTGCCGTCCAAGAACGTACCAAAGGTTGAATATGCATTCTGGTCTGTATAGACAGTGGATTATAATTAGGCAACGGGGTATCT
The DNA here is from genome assembly GCF_964340395.1 of Glandiceps talaboti. NCBI lineage: Eukaryota > Metazoa > Hemichordata > Enteropneusta > Spengelidae > Glandiceps > Glandiceps talaboti. Next base: position 24,640,658 of record NC_135549.1, read on the forward strand.
GTAGACACACGAATGTAGAGAATAAAACATTGGCGTTGATACACCATGTTTCTCAAATAAAATATCAAAAAGGTTGAGATTCATTACACACTAGCTGGAGAGTTTCAGGGGATATTGAATCATTGACAAAGGATGATTCAGAAAGTTTAAAGGGAGTTTGAAATAGAGGACCTATATATAATATCGTTTAATTCTGTCAATGTACTATCAAACATTTGTACATATAGTGTAAGGGTGTTTTTCCCATATATACAAGAAATCTCGAAACATTATATCCTGGTTACTGTCCCCCCCCCCCCCAAGGCGTACAAAACTGTGTTGTTCCGATTACAATTTTAAAATAAGTGGGGTAGGTAGATATTTTATTTCATTTTTTGTTTTCATGTGTGAGTGTCTAGTTCAGGTTTCCATCGTTTCCAAATAGTATGTGTTGTTTACTTCTTCTATCAGATGTACAGCCATTATAGATTGGAAGAATAGTTTTATATTGTCAGTTTAATTTCCGCACTCATTATTTCTTGCGAGACTTCTCGATTTTCGCGATTTTATTACTATTTTTCTCGAATACGTGAAAAAAAAAGTTTAGGGTCGGCGTGAAAAACTAAGTGGGGTTGGGTAACCGGAACCAAACAACTTTTTTTTTTATTTGGCCAAAGTATTTCATGTGTTGAATTTTTTTTCTGTAGTTGCCTTGGTATCTTGATTTTACAAATTGAATGTAGACATTTCGCATTTACAAAATTACAGCTTGATTTTAGGCGCAATTAAATTTTAACATTTGTGACATGTGTGTTCATGTATAATTATGAATAAAAGCAGAATTAAGTCTACAAATTGTATGTTTTATCATTTAAAGAGTGCACGTTTTCTAATAAAATACAATTTGTAAACATTACGATCATGTTGTAAATGTTAATAGCTGGGGTTATCTAGGAGCAACCACTTCAGTCAACTTACGCGTCGCTAGGTTGCAATATCTTCTATCTTGGAATTATATGTACGATTTGTCCTCGACCGTATGTTCACCTACTAATTAACATGATCAAAGTATGTCAACTTATAGTCAGGAAAGTCAAATTGGACATTGTCCTATCTATTTCAAAATAAGAACACCTGCTACAATTTTATATGTTTATGGTCGGTCGATCGACCGACCGACCAGCCAGCCAGTCAACCAACCCACCAACCAACCATTCATCCTACCAATTCAAGCAATCAAACTAACATGTCAAGCAACCAACCAATCAACCAACTTATCAACCAGCCAACCAACCAACCAACCAACCAACCTCCCAACGTGACCAACAAACCAACCAACCAACTAATGAGTAAACAACGCTAGAAGCAAATGTATTTTTGTTTCCTCTCCAGGAAAAATGAAATATTTTATAAAATATAGGAAAAGTAATACACGTTGGAAACCTCATCGACATTGCATTTGATATGACAATAACAAAAGTAATCATTACGTTCACAGTTGAACAACAGGAGTAAACCGAATGTTCCCAACAAATTATATGACCTACATTATATACCAACGCAGCAATATATTCATTAATTAGTCAGTCAGTCAGTCAGTCAGTCAGTCAGTCAGTCGGTCAGTCAGTCAATTTAGCATGTTTAAGTGATAGACCATTCCTTAAAGCCTACACTAGCGGCAATTGGTACGTTTTGAAAAACGTTAGGTACAATAACATCACCTGTGGGTAAACATATTTTTTGTAGCTGTCTACACGATAAATCAAATCAAATTGATTTTTGGGTCCGCACCCAAAAATTCGCACCCTCAATGGCGATCATAATTGCAACTGGTTTCTGTACTGCTCATGGATAATATCGACCACTGAATAACATGCACAATGAGTATGTCTGATTATTTGTATTTTAACAATTTTCAATAGTCTGATCGAAATTGCTACTGCAGTTGTAAGTATTTACACTTTTACACTTGCCACTACACTCCCTACAAATAACATTGACCACTAATTAACTGATATATAATATAATATATATATATATATATATATATATATATATATATATATATATATATATATATATATATATATATATATATATATATATATATATATATTGTTACGTGATGAAAACATGCCCCAGTTGCAGCTAGTGTAGGTTTAAAGTAAAACTAGGTTGTACATAAGATTGATTTATTCATGATCAGGTACTGATATGCACTCATTGCATTGTAGTTTATAACAATCGTGCAACAAAAACCCAGGAATATATTAGATGAACAACACAGTCAATATAAATTGCGCAGTGAATGTGTTTTTTTTCTGTCTCTCCTACATTCATCATGTTAAATTTTAAAATTCACCAACGTATGCTAGAATATCAATTAATAACTTCAACAAATATACAATACTTTCTTTTGAATCAAGTTATTGAAAAAATCGAGGTATCAAGCAGTTGCGTTCTTCATACACGGAAAAAAGTAAGTATGAAAGAGAAAAGTTGTGACATATACATACATAAACATATTATAAATGTACATCTTCTATACAAGGTTCAATATTATTGCATAGAGTGGTACAAGAATAATATAATATCCATCCATCCATCCATCCATCCATCCATACATACATACATACATACATACATACATACACACATACATACATACATACACACATACATACATACATACATACATACATACATACATACATACATACATACATACACACATACATACATACATACATACATACATACATACATACATACATACAATCCATGCATGCATGCGTGCATGCATGCATACATACATACATACATACATACATACATACATACATACATACATACATACATACATACATACACAGACATACGTACGTACGTACGTACGTACATACATGCATGCATGCATGCATACATACATACATACATACATACATTTGTACTTACATACATACATACATACATACATACATACATACTTACGTACGTACGTACATACATACATACATACATACATACATACATACATACATACATACACACACACACATACACACATACATACATACATACATACATACATACATACATACATACATACATACATACATACATGCATACATGCATACATGCATGCATGCATGCATACATACATACATACATACATACATACACACATACATGCATACATACATACACACAGACATACGTACGTACGCATGTATGTACGTACGTACGTACGTACGTACATACATACATACATACATACATACATACATACAGTGCTTTAGACTTCTCAAAATGGAGATTATATTGTTGGCGAATTAATTGGTCAGGTTTTTGTTAGTAAGACGCCATTATAAATCACATTTCGTCATAATTTCATTGCAGTAAAGAATACGTATGGAGGTCAAGTGTGTGTTAATGGAAGGGGTGTTTACCGCTTACGGCATGGGTTTCCTCCGGATTTCTGTAAAGTGTACATTCATTAAGAAAAGTTTACTGAAGTTGTGGAGATGGATTACTTAGGAATTTTAAAAGGTACAGCAAAGACTGCAAAATGAAAAATGAATTTGTTACTATATATCTTACAGAAAGAATTATCTGATTTCGCTCCCTTACATAATTAATTGTCAAAGTGTGTGACTTGTTATTAGGCATAATTTTCTTTTCTAGTCTTCACATTCATCCACAGGAGGAGATCCCGAATACAGCCCTGTAAGACAAGACAAAAATTCATCATCGTTGGAAAATAAATTGCAAATGAAAAATGTACGGACCATTTGGCTGTATTGTGCTTCTTTTACACAGAGAGCCTACGGGATCTACTTTGGTATAATAGATGGCACTAAAAACCAGTATATAGTTTTATTCAAATTGTTTATTAAATGTTTTAGTTCTTTGAGAGTGTGACACTCACTGTAATTTGAGTAGGTGTCCGTCACGTACTATTGATTCGCATGTAGTTATCTGGAAGGTTATGCAATTTATTATCACATTATAACCTTTGCTAGTTTGTGGCTTCGACAAGGTGACAAGTGTATTTTTATTGGATCTTGTGAAACACGATGCATTAGGTACTGATTTATAGACATCTTCTGTTTAACACGTACTTTTCTGGTAGAATGAAGATTTACTTCACACACACACACATACAGATAGATATATAGATAGATAGATATACAGACAGACAGACAGACAGACAGACAGACAGACAGATGCACGCAAACAAACAAACAAACAAACAATACAAATATTCATGAGCTAAGTCGCAGCATCATGAATATACATGAATATAGAATGGGGACGTTCATCACATTGGATGACAACTTAAAGACCTTCTCGGAGTGATTAGCACGTACCTGATTCATCTTCCAATAAACGAAAGTGTCCTATCCCTTCCATCACAATAACCTTTTCATGTCGTCTTGTTACCAGAATTCGAACTTCATATTGACCGATGTCTGTTACAGATACTTCTGTCACGAGAAACACGATCGCGATATCTCCCCTGTCATTACTGTAATCAATGCAGTAATTCCCATGACAACGGTCTTCACATTGGGAACGCTGATGCACTAAGACTGATAGAGATTGGTTACCGTTTTGGCGGGATACCATAATGCGCACGCCCAGTTTAACGCGGATAGGTCGGTCACTTCTCAAAAACATAGGGACACCAATTGTTTGCCCAAGACCTACTTCGTACGTGGCGTCATCCGGAAAGAAACTCATCTGATGAGAAACTGAACAGAGAATTGAACTTGATGAGAAACAACACAAGTCAGTCGTTACTGATCGATTATAGTAAAGGCAGAGGTTAGGCCAATCTTTACTGAAGATATTTAAAGGCAACTTCAGGAAATTTAGAAACGTTGTTTTCAACTCATTCCATCACTTTTATATTATCTTCGGTTACCGAGAAACATCGAGCTCGGGTTTAAACTTGTTTTCAATTCATTGTTGAGTGAAGTTCCTTGCAATGTACAAACTTTCAACGCATTCAGCAGATGACGTACACATGTAATAGCAAAACATATGAATATTCATGTTTCAATTGTTTTATTTCAATGTAATAAGCAGTCATGATGATGATGATGATGATGATGATGTTGATGATGATGATGATGATGATGATGATGATGATGATACAAACCTAAACAAACGAACATTATCAACTTCTGAGAATTTGAGGATACGTGTCATAGGTCACGCATGCGTCGTGACTTCGGAAAACACTAAAGTAGCCATGGTGGATAGTTGGCGATAGCTTACGTGAGCTTTAATATTTCATGGTGCAAAATGACGTTAAATTTAAGAACTAAGACTGAACGTTTTAGCTTTCTTCGTGATTAGATTTGTTTTAAACATTATTGATTAATTTACGAAACGTCTGAAACCAATGGTAGGTTTCCAATTTCGGATTCTCTATCATATTTGATTTAACGAAAGAATTCATGTAACTAAGCCTCTGGTTGTTTTTCAAAGTTGAACGACTAATCATTCATCTTATCTCAGTGCAGATCGATGACAAAGAAATTCAGCCGCCACTCTAAACCAAGGATGGACATTGTGATTACAATTTGACGTTTGACATGTACTGGTATATATCTTTCGACACACCAGAAGTTTTGATATCTTGTTGAAATACGGCGAATGTTTGGACTTGGGACGAATTGTACTACTTAGTCTAGTAATATTTATTTAGGAAACATACCTAGCATCGAACACTTAATTGTTCCTATGCTACTATCAATTCGACATCGCGAGTGGTACGTACTATCAATAGAAAATCACACAGTTACCAGATTAAAGTTCACAGGAAATTGTACCACAGAATTGGTGTCCTTATAGAGAGGTCAGTCGTGTGATGAATAAAACATATATATTTACTAGTGGGGTTTAAGGGAAAAAACAACGTGTACGGTACAGTACATCAGAAGTAAGCGAATAAGAAATTCAGACCTGAATGAAATAATATAAATGGCGCCACCTTTAATTCTTAGTTGTTTGATGAATTCCAAATCCGAATAACGTTTATACAAAAAAAGACAGGGAACTTGACACTTTTTGAACCCGTCATCGTTTTAATTTAATAAAAGAGAAACGTCGACTAAATAGGCAAATTAAGAGTATAACAAATCAAACAAACGTCGATATTCTATGCCAGGTTGGTGTCGTGCTCTTTTATACTAGTCTGCTTTCAGTACTGTTTGACAAAATTTCATGGTCTGAAGACGAACGCTAAAATTTCACACACTGATGGAGGGAAAAATAGATTACTTAAAAAACAAAATAATGTGTACGGGTAGTATTAGTGCCAAGTATTTCGGTCAAAATTATGATGGATTTGAAGGTCCGGGAGAAAACGTTCTCACTGTGAAAATTATTCTTGAATAAAGAAGGTGATCTACAGATGCATCAATTTGAAATATATTCAAAATGGCTGATAACAATAGAGTATATGCATGCCAATTCGATGGAAAAATGATAAACAAAGGTGGAGAAGAACCAAATTTCAGTATCGATTTTAAAGGGACCACTGAGGAGAAAAAATTCACATTATGTTTTTGATAATTTGGTTTTCAAAATACTGGGCCCATGTGCCGAGACGCATTCTTCCTGAAATGGAATATTCCATAAAACGTCATGGGTGCTTGAAATGGGTGATTTTCAGAAGTGATCATTGCACCGTTTGCACCCGTGTCTACAGTAAAAGTTTGCAACTTAACATACAATATATAGATTTACCTTTCAATATTGTCCTAAATGGAGAAGTAATAACAATACGAACCTGCTATAAAAAGAACAAGTCCGAATAACAGAGTGAGACCAACAGATTGTGAAATGTTCATGATTGTCAAGTATTCGTTCGTCTTTGTAACACGACCAAATCCGAGTGTCTCCTCTCAAGATTATCGCACAAAAAAACTTGATTGTGTTCGGAACCGGAGACTCCTTATATATTGTGTTGGGTGAAATCACTTCAAGTAGTTTGCTTTCAGTTTGGTGTTATGTTGACTTTAGCTCCAAATACACCATCCTTGAAGGTTTAGTAGATAGATAATGTTGTCGGTATGTCAGACGAGATTCGACAATATAGTCCTTGGCTTATGACTTTCTAAAGTAACAATTCCACTACACAAACAATATAAATCACATCAATTTGTTCGACGTCATCGCCACTCCTACTCCATGTTTAGAAATGGTAGCAGTCGTTCCGTGATCTTGTTTACTCTGAACACGGACTGAATCATTTGTCTATGCTCTGAATAAAGCCAACAGATAGAGCACTCTTAGGTAGTCTCCATTTTGAACAGGGGGGTGGGGGTGGAATTCAAATTTAAATCAAAATTCTTTGACATCTCTTCATCTCGAATCTGACAGATTGACGTCCATATGCGATCTACCAATATATCATACTAAAATAGATTTTGCCACTACATGTGAAAAGAATATTATGGAAGTAAGAAACCATATTAATTGTTATGAAATGGTTGTACACGTAGTAAAATCCTAAATACGAAAGAAATAAGCACACAAAACAAAACAAACCATGACAAAACAACTATCACGATACCTTTTTCCATGTTCTTTACTGTAAAACCAACCTTAACAATACAATTGCTTGTTTCTTATAGCAATTTCCAAACTAGACACATTGTAAAGTGATGATACAATTAATCTTAATATATATTTGAAATCAAAAGGCAAGTTGCCATATTTGAAAACATACATACATACACACATACATACATACATACATGCATGCATGCACGCACGCACGCACGCGCGCGCACGCACACACACACACACACACACATACATACATACATACATACATACATACATACATACATACATGTACATACATACATACATACATACATTGTACGTATATTAGACAAGCTCAGCAACTGTCTTTGTACATATATGAGATGCGCATCAAAAGGGGATGAGCAAGGCATAGTCAAAGTCAGATCTAGAACACATTTCACCCCTCTAAGTTACACCACACTGCATCCCTTTGTAAACAGCGGGGTTAAGTACCCAATGCTCCCGGAAGCTGTTTTATCTATCATACAGTAGTAATTTTAGAGTGGCCGTCAAAAGATAAACATTAAATTGATTGATTGGCATGGTTATAGTTAGTAGGTTCATGTACAGACGAGAAACTATGGTGATAAAACTAAATGAATCAACATAAATTCACAAATCGACGTAAATCGAGATAAATTGGAGGACAAACGACAACTTCAGACCTAGATAAACGAATATGTCAATAAATAAATAATGTATGTGAATGCACATGTCTATGTCTGTCTGTCTGTCTGTCTATATGTCTGTCTGTCGATCCCGTCCGTCCGCCCGTCCGTCCGTCTGTCCGTAAGTCTGTCTGTCTGTCTGCCTGCCTGCCTGTCCGCCTGCCCGCCTGTCCGCCTGCCTGTATGTATGTATGTATGTATGTATGTATGTATGTATGTATGTATGTGTACATGTATGTGTACATGTATGTATGTATGTATGTATGTATGTATGTATGTATGTATGTATGTGTCTCTCTGTATGTTGTTGTGTCTGTTATTTACAAAACGACATAAAACCGACTAAGCTGATCCGACCATCATCTAATATGGCGAGACCTAGTTAATTGTAGATAGGTGCACGTAGATTGTGAGGTTGCAATAGCCTTAATTGGGGGTCAATTTTCGGTCAATATTCTGACGTAGTCAGATACCACATAACCATGCAAGCAACTAGTTCACAACGTGTCTGCTTTACGGGGAACAAAATAACACCAATGGTCCAGTTCAATCACAGCCGACCTACTTATTGCCCCAGATATACACAAAAGAGTAAACGGGTATTGTTGGGTCGGAATATTTGACGAAGTCAAGACAAGTGAAGGTCAAACGTGTTTGTGAGCAACAATTAGTTTATTTTTTGCAATATAGCTATAACTTCAAGTCTTGCCTTATTAAAGGTTGAATGGATTCATTTTAACTTTATCAGTGCTGAAGTCCGCATAGTCTGTAAGGTACGCCGTGACGGGGCGCCCTCAACCATCGGCCAACCCCTAACACGTGTGAGAGGAGGCCGGTGAGGGCGAAACGTCACGACGTATCTTACAGTCTAAAGCAGATAGTCTAAAGTCCGCACCGACTCTACCATTCTTTACAGCTCCTTACAAGAGCCCCTCAACGTGCCATAAGAACATTAAAATTTCTGTCTATATGCGTTGTAACTCTAGAAATTCAAGCCTTCACAGTATTCAGTTCAGTTCAGTTCAGTTCAGTTGACAAAGGGACGACATATCCGCGGCTAATGGGGGATGGAGTCCCTCAGATCCGTCGTGCGAAGTAAAGTGCAAATCAATGGTATCCGCTTTGTTTCCTTGACGTGATTACATGGTTCGGCAAAGCGTTCGATTCCATTCAATGTTTTATAATGCGAATATTTGCTAGCATTTGTCTTGTTGCGAGGCCAAATATCTGACTTTTAAAGCGCACTTTAACCGTTCATTTTCCGTTGAACGAGGTATAATCTGTTAAGTATATATATTTGGTCTACACAATGGTAACTTCTGTTCAATGTTATGGTGGCCGAGCAGAACACAAGGCGTGCTCTATCATTAAAATGAAGGGTTCCAATCAAAAAGTGGCTTTCATAAAAATTCATCAGGACACCACCACGGCATCCAAGTCGGCCAACAACAAAAACCATTCAACTCACAATGTATGTGACCATATATAATAGGTGTCACAGTCGTGTGTAACTTTAATACAAGCGTAATAAAAGCCACTTTTTAATAAAATTACTTGTGTCTGCTTCGGTTTTTTTAATAGTGTGTAGATGTCCTTTTGTGTTTCATTTCGTGATTTACCGTAACGTATTCATTTATCTATGTACATTCATCACGTCACATTCATCACCTGGACTAATCTGCTAACTTCCCTTCATCCAATCACATACATCTTCAAATTCTAACATCCAGTCTCTTCCTTAATTCCTTCTACATATCTTTCATCACATGATCTTTCCCTTAAAGTATGCGCGGCAGGTTAGCTAAGGCATAAGTGCAGACGTGGCCAGTGCGGCTACGCAAGTGTAACTTTTGTGTATATACTTGCAGGTTAGTTCATACTTTATCTCTCCAGTTTTTTTTTTGTCATTTGTACCGGTACCTTCACTTTTACTGTTATTTATGTAGTCATTTGAATTTTGTTGTAGTTAAGCAGAAGTGCAGACGTGGCCAGTACGGTATACGTACAGTACAAGTTTTGTACTTTGTGTATATTCTAAGTCTTGTAAGTTGTAGAATAAAGATAAATCATCCTACAAGTTCAGAGACTTATTCTTGGTAAACCCACCGTGACACAAGGATAACATAAGTAAACATAGGCAATCGTGAATCGAACAATATGAAATTGGTTCCTTTTCCATCCGACGTTAAAGTAGCATACAATACATTGACAAGAAAATGCACATACAAGTAGAAGGGATATTGTCGTGGTAGATTCGATATCTACAATGTAAATGTATACGATATGTTTATGTATGTATGTATGCATGTATGTATGTATGTATGTATGTATGTACGTACGTACGTACGTATGTATGTATGTATGCATGTACATGTATGTATGTATGTATGTATGTATGTATGTATGTATGTATGTATTTGGGTTGATGTCGACGGTACCCAAGCGGTTAGCTCGTACGGCGCTTACATCAACTCCCGGGGATCGGAACCCGCCAAGCGTCGACTAGGGCTGATTACAATTTTATCACGTGTGTGTGTGTGTGTGTGTGTGTGTGTGTGTGTGTGTGTGTGTGTGTGTGTGTGTAACAAGGGTGATGCCCACGGTGTTACCATGCAGCAACGCAGATTTTCCCTGGGTACTCACCGGTTGACCCCTGCTTGTTCAACACCATGGGACTCTGCTGCTGTGGCGATCATTCAAATTCCATTGTATGAGTAAGTGACGAGATCCACAGTTCAATGTAGGATAAAAACTAGATGCATGGTATTAAAATAAAGTAAAGTGTCAGAAAAAGAACTGATGTTTCTTACGGTACGGTATGAGATCAATAGTTCAGTGTAGGATATAGAAACTAGATTCTTATACTAATAGGCCTCAGATTACACACACCCTTCTAATAAATTAGTTGGCCAAAATTGACAATTATTGTTTCAGACAGCATGCACAATAAATTTCAAATCGCTACGTAGTGGTATCAATAACGAACATTTTGGCTTTATGTTCAAAGACATAGTACATTATACTTTAATGTATCTGAGTGGCATACATTTTACTATTATGGTGAAAATTCTTCCATTTTCTGATAAGAAATATTTATATTTGATATCTTACATTGAAGTTTTCTACCCTTGAATTTAGAATGTGCAGGTTCTTAATTGGTTTCTGTGTCGTCGTATCACACAGAGTTAGTGAACACCCGCTTAGAACGGGCTGTATATTTTGGCTTCCAGCAAATATCGTCAATGACACTTTGCCAGTGTATATTCATGAGCAATTGTTATTCTAATATAGATGTAACAGTTGAAGGTCCTGAATATATACATGGAACAATCTGCGCATGTTTGTAATCGGGGTCATAAAAAACCATTGATGCCCCAAAGTAAACATCTGGTTAGTGTTACGTACAATAGCAACTAAGATGGACGGGGGCGATGTTGCCGACGAGCCGGGAAAGAGCGGTGCAGGCGAAAGTCTGCTACTTGACGACGATATTAATGAGGAGAAATCGTCTGTACACGTGGACTTTATCTTTTGGACACGGTGAGTCTTCACGACGCCGAGAATTTAACACAAACATTATGTTATTTTAATAACGACAAGGCTAGCTATAGTCCAAGGCTCTGAATTGACCATGGAGTCAGATAAATTTGGTCGGCCTGACAACATTCTCAGTCAGAGATCCAAGTGATCCCAAAACGTGAAGTCAATGCATCCGTGATTTAGTGACAACGTGGCACGTTTTTTTTTCAGGGATAAATCTATGCCGACTTCAATAGTGTCGGTATCGATTGGTGTTAATATAATTATTCACGGACCCGGAAGTCGAGTTTCTGAGACATAATCCGGCCCACCGCTGCAACCGTTTTACTCCTGTGAGATCCACTTCTCTCCCCAGATCAGAGAAATGAGAGATAATTGACATTGACACTGAACACAGCCACTACATAATTTGAACTCTGTATTTATTGATTTAACTGTTATCAGTCATTTGATACCGAAGGTCATTATGAAAACATGGCGTGACTCGCTAAGTATAATTCCACAGTGCTCGGTGTCATTACACATGTATGTATGTATGTATGTATGTATGTATGTATGCATGTATGTATGTATGTATGTGTGTGTATGTATGTGCATGTGTTTAGTGTAGTTAAGAATGCATGATGCAAATGCAAATATACCAAGATTTGTACAGAAACGGTAACTACCATATCTTGCGACGATTAAATCTAGTACCCATTTTCATGTTATGTGTATATGTAAGAGAATATATATATATATATATATATATATATATATATATATATATATATATATATATATATATATAGTTTTGATTTATAATATAAAAGTGTAATATAAAAGTGAGTAAATGTGATGTCTTTACTCTACTTTCATTCCATTTATATGTCAGGAAGGAGGAAATCAAAACTATATATATATATATATATATATATAAACTATTACGCTCTGCCACTGCGGTATAGAGCACTGTCTTATAGCAGATTGATACTCACCGAGTTATATATATATATATATATATTAGATATATAATACGGAAAAAGAATTTCGGCATCAGTTATAATTATCCGCACTGATAAAACAGATATCTCTAAATACAGACATGAATGGTGGTAAATATAATATAAAAGTGAGTAAATGTGATGTCTTTACTCTACTTTCATTCCATTTATATGTCAGGAAGGAGGAAATCATATGGGGAGGAGCGATGTTTATTTTAACAACTCTGACTATAGCTTGTAGAAATATTCTACCGGTGAGTGCTGTCGTGATGTCTGAACAGTTTGGCTGGGACAAATCGGAAACGGTGAGTGCAATACTTTTACATTGGAAACGAGGTTGATATGCCGTTTGACTCTTGGGACAGGATGGATAAATATAGACACATTCACTTCGTCATGTTGAGTCTTTGCATGTACCTGACATTCCCGTATACTATAGAGACATAACCCGGCATATACACTTTGATTACTTGTGTTTACTAGTGATTGCATATAATACTTGTGGTCACCCAGTTGAATACAAATCATTTACAGTGCATACAATATCTAATAACCAATTCAACATTTTAAAATTATTATTTTTATTATTATTATTATTATTATTATTATTATTATTATTATTATTATTATTATTATTATTATTTTCAAATTTTGCAAACACGTACTTGGTCTATGTTTGTGTGGAATGAAATCTCATAATGTAGTTTTATTCATAATAGAGCTGAATGGAACACCCCTTTCTCGTCTACACCATGACTATGTTACGTTTTATTCACAGGGTTTAGTGTTATCTAGCTTTTACTGGGGATACCCTACAACACAGATTTTATCAGGATATCTAAGTGATCGATTTGGTGGAGATCAGGTAGCTACTATAGCTGGCATTGGATGGGGTATACAGACAGTAATATTTCCATTCCTTGTTCACACATTTGATGGGAAAACATCACAACTGGCATTCCTTGCTGTAGTCAGAGTCATATTTGGTATGAATGAAGGTGAGTGTGAGATTGTAATTTTTTTTACATAGTAATTAGGCGTGTACAAGAATATGTATTTAGAGTATACGTCGCACCAGACTTACTTCTGTCCTTAGTACACTTGTATTGATTACTGCTACCAACTGAAACTCGTTGCATTTGTCAAAACGAGAGATTGGTGTATATACTGATGTCACCAGCCGTAGGTTTTCTACCAAATGGTTGTACACACGTGAAGTGCATAGAGCTCCTTTACAAGAATAGAAAATTAGGTAAGTTATTAAGGTGCTATAGCATCACCCAAAATCATATTTTAAGCAATAATCAATACAGTTGTACTCGAGGTATAAATAAACCTGATTAGACTTTGGAAGGAGCTGGTGGTGGTGGTGGTGGTGGGTGGGGGGTGGGGGTTGAAATCGTCAGCAATTATTATAATCAAATTGATCATATGATATGGCGTTCTGAAGCATAGAATGGTGACTCCATTAAAATCTTTATTGCACTTAACTTGTCTGACATGTTGACCTCGCAGACGAGGACGAGGTCTTCGCCGTGACTTAGGCCTGATACTAGTATTAATTACATGCGAGCGAATCGAAAGTGTGTAAATTAAATAGTCATCGACATCGATCTATGAAAGGTTAAGCTTAACATTGATAAAAGTGAAATTGATCTAAATGAGTGGAATAACAATACGAAACAACTTTAGCACACTTATACTGTTCTTTATTGCTCAGAAGGTTATTCACAAGTGCGTGGCAACAATGTTCAAAGAGCACCGGTATTTTGACCTGGTAAAATCAAACACATAGCGAAAGGTAAATGTTTTCCAAAACATACTTGTCAGACTAAATGTTGATTAATAATCCCAAAGGAAAGACATTTAGGCGCAAAAGGAAACCAGCAACATTTGAACAGAGTAACTACATGTATACTATAGTTATTCAAGGGCGACGAGACCAATTCACTCGGTGGTGTTATATAGTATTTTAAAATACTAACTTATACGTTCATATCCAGAATCGGGATATTGTAATTATGCCTATTCTTAACAACTGTTGATTGTTTATCTTTACATTTTATTTGTCCATATATCCATAGCTTTTCACTATCCAACCATTGCCAGTATAACTGCTATGAAAGTACAGGAGGATAGACGAACTTTCTTCTACTCAACAGTTGGGACAGGAACTTCAGTAGGGTATGTTACTTATGTAGTACTCAGTTCACGCTACAAATAATGTACATGTAATAATAGTGTTAATGAAGAGAATTAAATTTATAATGCGCCTGTCTAATCGCTATAGCAAAGCTCGAGGCACATACAGAAGCAAGATGGTAAAATTACTGTATGGACATGGGAAAATTGTATACACAGGCACTGGATATGCAGGGCAAATGAAGATTGGAGCTAATGTTTAATAGGATAGGTCTTGAGAGAGTGATGGTAGGATGTTATAGATTTGGGTGGAGGGCAATACATATATACTGGATACAGGGCAAACTGCGAAAGCTGAGGCAAATGTTTATTGAGATAGGTCTTGAGAGAGCAACGGAAGGATGTTAAGAGACATGGAGTGGCGCAGATTGACAGGAAGATTGTTCCATAGTGTAGGGCCGATGTATGGCCCAGAAGGATCTGTTTCTCACATGTATATCCCATTTCACATCATACATTAGAACTCCAAATGTTTGAACCTCCATAGTCGATCACCCAATCACATTGAAAGTATGACATTTATTTTAGAATATGCAATACATTATTCCCTAATAGTTTTCTACACCAAGTCAGGCAAATTATATGAGTGACATAAGGGGTCCTTCTCACTTCGAGTCAAATGAACGATGTGTAGTGACAAAACCCTTTTATTTAAAAAGAGGATAATGAATGAGGCTAGTTAAATAGGGCAATATCTGAAAGCAACCTTCAAATCTAATTTCACGTGACATGGTGCATACACTGACGATGACAGATCACAAACGTCCTATGGCATCCGTCAAATTTCGCACAATTCGGTATATATGTTAATGATAAGGAATGGACGGTATAAGAAAACCGAATCCTTACGGAAGGACTTCATTGTATGTACTTCTGGTTAGAAATATACGAGAATTGAAGAATTATACGATATTAAATTTATTGAAAATAGTGATGATTATTAACGTTCTGATCGAGTCCTGGCGTCAAATAAAAAAATTCTACTCACAGAGTTGAACAATTTCTTGGCAGCGAATCCCAAATTGTCGTCCACGTGTACATGTCAGCATCGCAAGTGATGTACTGCCATACATAGGCTGTTATCACATGTAGCTATAGTGCACCCCAATGATGCAAATAAGACGTGAGCAAATATTTGGCATTCACTTCCAAGATTTGTTTTGACTCTGTGAGCAGAAGTTTTCATTTGATAATATTAGCCCTGAGACCATGAACATTAATTCCCATATTTTGAGTCATGTTTCGGACAGAATTAGAATCAATGACAGAGACGCGCGTTGTCACGTAGGAAGACATGGTAATAATTCCTGTATTTTCTGTTCGAAGACATACAGAGTGGTTTAATATCCTTAAGCTTTAGTGTCAAGATTTATTGAATAATTGATTTGCTTTCATATCTCTTTCAGAACAATAGCAAGTGGAAGTATATGTTCTTTCCTTCTATACAAATATGGCTGGGAAATAAATTTTTATCTTTTTGGTGGATTCTCGATTCTCTGGGTTTGTTTAATGAGGATTATCCTTATGAAAAAGAGATGCATGCATCGATGTAAAACAAGGAAGAGAAAGAGGTCACAGTCTGAGATGACAACCTGGAACACTTGGAAAACATTACTGAGACATCGAGCATTCTGGTAAGTGGATCACTGCTAAACCTTCACCTGAGCGAACTATTTTGTACATTCATATATTTAATTTCAGCAGAATTTTTGATGTAGATATTATTTCTATCTTGCTTCGTTCAGCCGGGTAAAATGTGACTGACCTAAGGAACCTTGTCACGTCGAGTCAAGGACGAGTAGCGACAGCACCCTTAAGTCACAAGTATTCACCGACTGATAGAAGAAAGGTATTTATTTGGGAATAACAGAATAGAATTATATCTGCGCTCCCTGGTTTAGTTATAACAGAAAGTAGATAACGATGGCAATTCTGACGCGTTTTGAGTCATATTTCATCAGGCACTGCAGAACACATGGAGCAAACGCGTGTTGTCTTAATGTAGAACTACCAAGGTTTAAATAAATCCAAATTTTCTGTTTGAATGCATACAACTTGGCTTGCGCATGTCATTAAATAGTTCTTATATCTTTGAATCTTTGTTTGGAGCAATTTTGTGTATGGAAAATATCGAACCTGAGCAATACCTATTATGTTGTCAAATTTGTTCAAAGTATCACTTTCAGAGTTGTAATTAAAACATTCAAATAGATATAACAATTGTTCTATTTTGAGTCTGTGTCAGCTGGTATTGTATAAAGACTGTATAATTCAAAGCAATTTTTTAAAATAAAAGTTTTAAAAAAAAAGACATCCAATATTTTGTTTATTTCATACCTGAATATACAACCATGGCTGACGTGTTTAAAAATGTAATGTGTTAAGATTACCCCTCGTTCTCTTTATTTTATCCAGGGCCATGATCACTATCAGTTTTTGCAACTCGTATGCCTGGCATTTACTATTTAACTGGCTGCCAACATTTTTTACCGTAAAGTTTCCCGATGAAAAGGTAACTATCTACAAAAGCAGTTGAAGTTCTATTTCGAAGATTTAAGACACAAAAGCATTAAGGTAAACCTACTCGTCTCACAATGCTTCGTCAGATTTCATGATGACGTCAATGGTGGTTCAGCTCAAGGCGCAGCAGCCCCTGATTTACACACAAGCCTTGAATGGGGCCATGAGCAATAGTGAAATTGCATTTTCACGGTTAATATCATATTTAAAGTGGCCATATGGTTGAGAATTAGGTATTAGGTCTGGATTTTTAATTTATAAAAAAATTTACCATGGCTTCCTACTTGAAAAATCAACGTGAAACAACATGTGACGCCTTGTTTGTAACTCAACAGAAGAGCGATGAATAATAAGTAGATTTTTTGTTCTTGTACTACATATTTGAACACTGTATTGAGCTACAGACACGCTTAATCTACGTTGATTCACATTGATTTTTCAAGTAGGAAGCCATGATAAAATTGTTTTATAAATTAAAAATTAAAAATAAATACCCCACTCCTCATCCATACGGCCACTTGAAGTGTACATGGAATATTGATGGTTTGATTTAAACATTCGTAAATGTCTAATACTTTTTCTTCTCTAATAGGGTTGGGTGTTTAACGTAGTACCATGGTTGATTGCTGTACCATTTCACATTATAAGTGGATACATCGCCGATCGAATGATTTCGAAAGGAATCAGTAAAACCACAACGAGAAAATTCCTACAGGTAATCAAATTTATACTAAAGTTAACCAACAATAACAAAGTGCAATTGATCTATAACCTATAACCACAGAACCATCTCGCCGGAATATCAATTGTCATACTAGACTTTTTTTTACAATCAGACTACACATGCATTTTAAAGGACAAAGTCACGTTTTTAGGTGTACATTTGCTGCAGCTACTCGCAGTAATCTACATTTTGAAGCATTTATATACTTTACCATCATTTGACATTGACTTTCAAAACTGGTACTACAATTTTATAAACGTTTTGGTGATACATTATTAAAGATATCAAAAATGTGAAGTAAATGTGTACTATGCAGTCAACTGTTCTAACAAAGCCAGAGGTCAAGTATCGGTATTAACATAATTATATTAGAATACTGTAATTGAGGTTTTATGTATTTTCACATTGAGTAAAATGCATATAAAATAATTCAGCTTGTGCTTGATATAAAATATTTACGAGGTAGTAAAATTTGTTGTATGGGCTGTGGCTTTTGGTGTAATGTTCGTGTTTTCTGTTTTTCAGACTATGGCTTCATTGAGCTTTACTACTTCACTTATGCTTGTTGGACACATGACATGCTATGCTAAAACGTTAACAGCAGTCACATTCGCCATTTCTATGGAAAGCTTAGGTACTGGTGCGGCGTACGCAAATAATCAAGACTTGGCACCGACTCATGCTGGCGCTGTGTATGGTAAGGTTTGATTTTCAACCATAGCCTGTCTTCAGATAACGTTATTCTCTATCCTTTTTTCATTCCATGAACTAGAACGATTCAACAGTCATTATTTAAAATATATTCTAACGTACTATAATTCTCAGTGTTATAAGCAACATAAACCCATATTAAATCAATATACACTTCAGTAAAATCGTTCAAAAGGACCTTTTTCTATTGTTGATATCAATTTTACAGTAATCAATGCAATTTTACCATAGGAATATATCGAACTGGAAAGCAGTTCAAAATTTGATTGGTGTTACTTATCTGAGTGCATAATTTTAGAAGAACACCATTCACTTCATCAAGTGCATTATATATATATATATATATATATATATATATATATATATATATATATATATATATATCACTCGGCGAGTATCAATCTGCTAAGACAGTGCTCTATACCACAGTGTCAGAGCGTAATAGTTTTGGTAATAGTACTACCAAAGCTATATATATATATATATATATATATATATATATATATATATATATATATATATATATATATATATATATATATATATATATATCGCCAACTGACTAAACAATAGTATTCATGGAGAATATATAGCTATATAGTCTATATTGTACTGTCTAAGAGCATTTATATATATATATATATATATATATATATATATATATATATATATATATATATATATATATATATATATAATCACATTTCATTTACCTTTAATGTAGAATAATAACGAGTGTCTGAAATAAACTCTTCAAAGTTTTGCTGTTACTTTATTCAAGGAAAGTCCCCATTCTCAGTTAAAATCATTCAAATAAATCTGGGGTCAACGTACAACTTTAGAAAATAGAAATCAAAATATTACTGTGTTTCAAAAAAATGTCTATTTAATTTTATTTTAAAAATTGCTTTGAATTGCTTAGTTTATACAACACCAGTCACATTCACATTTGGAACATTGACTTTGAATGTAATTGCTGGCATGAACACAAAATAGACAATTGTTATATTATTATTTGAATTTTTTAATTACAACTCCGAAAGAGATACTTTGAACAAATTTGATAACATAGTAGATATTGCTCTGTTTCGATATTTTCCACACACAAAATTGCTCCTAAGATCCAAAGATATAAGAACTATTTGAATACCATGCGCAAGCCTAGTTGTATGGATCCAAACAGAAAATATGGAATCATTTAAACCCTTGGTAGTTCTACATCAAGTCAACAAGCGTTTGCAGACCTTGATGAAATATGACTCAAAACGCGTCAGAATTGCCATCGTTATCTGCTTTCTTTTATAAATAAGCTAGCGAGCGCAGATATAATTCTGATCTTCCTAAATAGGTTTCCGCAATCAGTCGGCGAATAAGGTAAAATAAAATGCACACATGAAATGTTTCTAATTCAACAAAGAATGACGATTATCTGGACAACAATGGACTTCTAGACCTACTCAACTATTTTGTGGTTTTGCTTATTTTAAATTTCAAAAATATGTTGTTATCCAAGTTGGTAAAAACTGGGGAAGGCAACAAATGATTCAAAACAATAAAAAACTAATACAACCAATTCTCCTCCTTTTTGAGGTACATTTGATTTTATTGTTTCTAATTCAACAACTTACCAAGTCATGAGCAAAAGAAATAACAATGAATAAACGTTTGTATTCCTGACGACATAAAAAGGAATAATAACGTGACATTGAATATGTCATAAAATACCATGATCGTAAAATTACAAATATTTGTTTGTGTACAATTGAACCGAGTCCTTTCGGCCAGGAGTCAGATATACAAGAAAGTATGATATCTCAGATGTATTATGTGTTTGTTTTTATTCAAACAGGAGTTATGAATTCCGTCAGTGCTGTACCAGGATTTCTTGGTGTCTACATCAGTGGTCACATAATGGACTATTTCAACAGTTGGAGCGTTGTCTTCAGTATAACAGGGTCTTTAACATTTTTTGGCTGGATTGTGTTTGTGATTTTTGGGACTGGAGAGCAAATTGTTTAAATTTGGAGATACCAAAACCAATTTCAGAGTTACTGGTACATGAGTAAACTTTATTCCACTGTATGACTGATTGGTTGTAAAAAAAACATTACAAATAACAAAGTCTTCCAGTAAATGCTCTACGTATGTGACAGACAACATGATCATTTTCTTTAAATCAAACTGCAAAGTTACAATTTAACGCAAGAATTATGCGAAAAGCCTTTGTTATGAGCTTACGTGGAAAGGTGCTATAGGAAAGATTTGACTTGCTACTGTAATGTACCAATATAGTAAACAAGAGAGGACATCTCGTAAATCATTTACATGATATTGCAGATAGCAAAATTTGGGGATTTCTGGAAATCAATGTACCAAATATAGGTTACTATATACTAATAGTGATATTCTAAACTGGCATGGCCGTGTAGATCGTATGAGAGGGATGGATTGATTTTTCTAACAATGCAGATTTGAAACAAGAGATAAATCGTATAGAGTACAACAATACCCAGCCAGTATCCTGAGTGACTATAAATACTCAAGATGCCACATTATTACGCTAAGAGTGAAGCAAAGACATTAACAATGGCAGCTGAATACAAGTGAATTTTACGTGCGATGTGTGGTCACGGATTTCACCCAAGTATTTTTTATTTCGTCTTTGACCTTAGATACATGTCACAATACACTAAAACAAGGTCACCTAATTTTTGCAAAATTTTTAATTTTTAACAGTACTAAGAAACACGACTGGAGGAGTTTCAGGACAGAATGATCTGATGGTTAGAGTGACGTCGGGTTTACAATTTGTCCAGAAGCTATGCCATTTGTTTGTGCATGAAAATGTTGTGCCCCGATCAATCCACAACCTGTCTGTATGATTGGGAAAGGCAGAGGTTGCAAAGCGGATGCTTTAATCACGTTACAGAGGCTGCAATGGACTGTATGCTTCTCAAGGAATTGAGTATGTTATGGGCCATTGTGCAATTATAGGTCTTTGCGTAATGATTGTATTTTGTACAGTACAGTACAGTACAGTACAGTACAGTACAGTACAGTACAGTAGAGTACAGTACAGTGACCATAGCATCCATTGTAGGATGTGCTTTATAAATGTGCACTGTTATAATTTTATCGATAAAATCATAATCGACAGAAATATATCTACAGTTTCCCAGAGATCAGCACTATTTCAGAAACCTAGGAATACACGGCACTTTTTTGAAAATAAATTGCTGTTATGTCAAAATGGCGATCTCTTTATTTGTGGCATTTTCGTTTTCATAGCAACAATACAATCCTTTTCTGATGATGCATTTTGATCTGCCTGTAACAAGTATATAGATGCAATTATTGAACCAATGTTATTGTGATGGGCGAATGGTTCGAGTGGCCGGCCTGGAATCTGCAGGTTAAAGGTTCGAGCTCCTTCGCTGCCGTTTGTTTCCGAGTGGCTAAAGTCTTTGGGCAATAATTTAACTAGTGCCTCAGTCAACCGAGCTATATAATTGTGCACCTTGGTAGGCTAGAGGTTGCACTATGAATGTGTTAATCATATGCACATATAAAGGCTGCAATGGATGCTCCCCAGGGAGTTGGGGAAGTACAAAGGGCCGTTGTGCCACTATAGATTCAGGGGTACTAATTGTAAAACGTTTTGAACACAAAGTGGGAAAGCGCTATATAAAAACAACATTATCATTATTAACACTATTATTTACTTTGGAAAATGAATGGATTTCATAGTGTTACACAATATTGGTTGCCATGGAATTAATTTTTGATAGGGCCATTTGGATCTGGCACTTTCAAACCCCTAGATTTACATGGAACTTTTGTTCACCTATGACGCAGTTAAATAAAAAATGATTTCCATATCTGTATCATGTTCGTCTCCATGGCAATAATAATACTAATACATTTCTGATGATGCACATCTATCTACCACACTGAATAGCCTGTATATAAGCTAAATGTTTCTATCATTGCCATTTATTTTGGCTAAATTAGCAAATTGCATATTTTTTTTCACAATTTTGATTACCATAATAATCAAGTAAGAAATGGTACAATTACTTCATCTAATGCTCAAACATAGAAGTATGGTCTGTATTATTGCTGAATAGATATGATCATTAATTTTGAAATAACGCTTTTGGTAATTTCCTCATATACATGTTTTAAGGGGAAGAAACACTTTGGTCCCTGGTTTCCATGGCAACAATAATGTTGAGTAGTACATTTTTATAAAGATATTGCAGGGGCATACCTAATGCTATACAACCAATTCTTTTTTCGTATATGATACCATCTCGGCACAGATTAATATGTTCATTTATATATTTATTAATTATTTACTATAGGGATACTATATATACACTGATGTTGATTTTTATTTATATATTTTAATGTCTAATCTGAATGTAAATGGTCGTAAAAATGAGGACAATATATTTATTAAAGCTGATTTATACATTATTGTACTTTCACAGTGTTTACTTCAAAGTGTAGAGTTATTGGATGTATCAAGTTTGAGGTGTCGCATGACTATCGATATGTTATCCATGCTGTTATCAACCTCTCAATGTAATTTATTGTTCAAAACATTACCAAGTGTGTGTGAGTATATAATACCGTTTTCCGAGCATTGACCTAGAAATGGAGAGACAAGCGCCCTCCTTCTATACCATGGTAAGCAATAATGGGGCGATACCCATCCATGCATATGGACTTTCATACTTTGTACAACCTCAAAGAACCTTAACACGTTAGTAATAATATTGATATATTTAGCTTCAGAAGAGGAGGCTATATTTCAAAGGAGAGATGTTTTTTAATGGCAAAAGGTTTTAAGTGCTGGTTTCTTATTAGACATACTTTGGAAGTTTACTCTCATGTAGATTGAAATGGATTGGAAGGATTACATTGCTGGCACAATAGGGCAGAAAGTGTTTTTTTCTACCATGAAGAAATTGGGGAAAATCAGACCACAAAGTTATAATGTTTTTTTTCTTCAAATATTTGATTCTATGATTTAACCTGTTTTAATTTACGATTCTAGGGTTTGTGGATTCCAATCATACATATTGCTCGAACGAATTCAGTACCGTGCATGTAAAATGTTTTATGAGTACTAGTTTCGAAGTGTACCGAATTCGAATATTGCCATTCTTGGGAAAATGTGGTAGATGCCCTATTTTCTTACATAGCATTGGTCTTTATCACATGGCCAATCTTTTAATATGCCAAGTTCTTCAAATATGCCATAATTTACAGCCTTTTCTATTTTGTACATCAACAATCACCATGGATTCAATACTTTCTACCTGGCCAATGTAAATAACATATATTGCATAACTGAATAGTGAAATAAAAGGCTGTTTTTAATATATACGATTCAGTTGCAAGATACTTGTCATTTACAAATATACTATATACTAATATTGCCATAATATTTTAAAATGTACTTGCATTTATTTTGCTGAACTATCATACAACAAAAAATGTACATTTCTTAATTGTACTAGTTTATGCAAATGTATGTTAATTTCTAGAGCTCTCCTGGGCCAAATTCAATAAGTAGGTCCTCAGGACCACTCATGCACAATGTGATGTTTTTCAGTCACCACAAAGTTCTGCAATTTTTAAGAGTGATGACCGCCAATGCTGAATTTCATTTAAATATGGAAATATTCAGAAGGACATGTCACCCCTTCTAAAATAAATAAGTAGGTCATCAGCAGCACTAATGCCTAATTTAATGGTTTTATTTCACCACAAAGGTCTGCAAAATATTTAATGTAAATATATGCAGATTTTCACAAGGGTTCCCCTTCTAAATTCAATAAGTAGGTGCAAAGGATCATTCATGCCAAATTTGGTGCTTTAATCCGGCGTTTAACAAAATAAGTTGCTAAACCACCTGACTATACGGCGAAGGTACACTAGCGGTACGCCTACACACAGTAGCTGAGACGAGAGTTACGTTCCGTAACCCCAACTCTCAGTTACAGAACGGAGTGTACTGCCAACTTTAACGTAACTCTGTACACTGAGTAACTCAGCAGAGTGTACTTTTGAAATAGGTATACCGGTATAGCAAATAAGAGATGAACAGCGAAGTTACACGAGAGTACATCTACATAGAGTTACGCTTGCAGGGAATTTGCGTGTGAATGAAGTTCTCTTCTTTGCCCGTACCTTGACCCAGAACACAGTCAGATCAGTGAACGTAGCCATACTTCAAAACCGGTTCACACACGATATGTATTGTAAGACTACGACAGCGAATCAAATACACCTTTGGCTGGAAAAAAAATCAGTTTTGGACTGTTTTCGTCTAAAATCGTTGGATTCCGAAGTGGCAGTACGTGGAAGAGCGATTCATACAACAATCATCACCTTGTCATTTTGAATCGATTCGTTCAATTGATTCGTTGTGTCAGTGGCGGCGTAACGTTCCAGTCGCCTCCGCCGCTGAGAGTAAAATACTTCAAAATATATATTTACATAAGCTTACAGTTGTGTCGTGTCTGGGCCACACCGCCACTTCAGTGAGTACAGCCAATCTTTCTTATTTTGACACGGAATGATTAGCAAATGGAAATCTAGTTGATGATTATATATTTGATAAATTAATAACAATGGTATTTGATATTTGGCGCCAAATGTAAATTTTCATTGTTCTAAAATAATGTAAACTGCACCCATATCAGATATATAACAATTGCATTTCTTATTCGACACGACTTCTGTTGGTCATGGCAGTTATACGTACAGCTTGATGTTTGCCTTTGGACAGAAACATGCATGTGATAGAGTATAAGGCAAATTTGCACTGACACTGCCATGAATATTGATATTTTTACAGAGTCAATTGTTTCTCTTTCACCATTCCATTGTTGTGCTAAAAATAAGCAGGGGGTGAGTAGAAACCATATGCAAAATACGTTGTAAAGTGATCGTATTGTGCTGGTGTGGAGAGAGAGCTAATCAGTATTCCACAATGTACGAAAAGATAAATCACCCACCTGGCATACTTTCTTTTCATAAGGCAGTAGACCATTTTGCTGGGGTCATTTTAAGGTTACATGCCCGATTCATTACGTTTTCAATAAACGTTTGTGGTCCATGACCTTAATTGTCCTTTCACACTGTTAATAATGTATTCTACGAGACCTAGACAGGTACGGGTACAAAGACGGAGCACCACTTGGGGCAAGCAATACCTGTCATATTTCGTCTAAAACGGCGTTAACATTTGATAACCTTACGTCATAAGAAATCTTACTTGTAATCGTTAAATTACAGCATAAATAGAGAGAGAGAGAGAGAGAGAGAGAGAGAGAGAGACAGACAGACAGACAGACAGACAGACAGACAGACAGACAGATGCTTTTCCGTCACCACAAAGTTCTGCAATTTTTAAGAGTGATGACCGCCAATGCTGAATTTCATGGAAATATGGAAATATTCAGAAGGACATGTCACCCCTTCTAAATTAAATAAGTAGGTCATCAGCAGCACTAATGCCTAATTTAATGGCTTTATTTCACCACAAAGGTCTGCAAAATATTTAATGTAAATATATGCAGATTTTCACAAGGGTTCCCCTTCTAAATTCAATAAGTAGGTGCAAAGGATCATTCATGCCAAATTTGGTGCTTTAATCCGGCGTTTAACAAAATAAGTTGCTAAACCACCTGACTATACGGCGAAGGTACACTAGCGGTACGCCTACACACAGTAGCTGAGACGAGAGTTACGTTCCGTAACCCCAACTCTCAGTTACAGAACGGAGTGTACTGCCAACTTTAACGTACACATGTAACTCTGTACACTGAGTAACTCAGCAGAGTGTACTTTTGAAATAGGTATACCGGTATAGCAAAGAAGAGATGAACAGCGAAGTTACACGAGAGTACATCTAAATAGAGTTACGCTTGCGGGGAATTTGCGTGTGAAATGAAGTTCTCTTCTTTGCCCGTGCCTTGACCCAGAACACAGTCAGATCAGTGAACGTAGCCATACTTTATTAAAACCGGTTTACACACGATATGTATTGTAAGACTACGACAGCGAATCAAATACACCTTTGGAAAAAAAAAAAATCAGTTTTGGACTGTTTTCGTCTAAAATCGTTGGATTCCGAAGTGGCAGTACGTGGAAGAGCGATTCATACAACAATCATCACCTTGTCATTTTGAATCGATTCGTTCACCGTTCGTTTGTGTCAGTGGCGGCGTAACGTCCCAGTCGTCTCCGCCACTGAGGGTAAAATAATTCCAAATATATATTTACATAAGCTTACAGTTGTGTCGTGTCTGGGCCACACCGCCACTTCAGTGAGTACAGCCAATCTTTATTAATTCATTATTTTGACACGGAATAATTAGCAAATGGAAATCTAGTTGGTGATTATACATTTGATAAATTAATAACAATGGTATTTGATATTTGGCGCCAAATGTAAATGTTCATTGTTCCAAAATAATGTAAACTGCACCCATATCAGATATATAACAATTGCATTTCATATTCAACACGACTTCTGTAGGTCATGGCAGTTATATGTACAGCTTGATGTTTGCCTTTGGACAGAAACATGCATGTGATAGAGTATAAGGCAAATTTGCACTGACACTGCCATGAATATTGATATTTTTACAGAGTCAATTGTTTCTCTTTCACCATTCCATTGTTGTGCTAAAAATAAGCAGGGGGTGAGTAGAAACCATATGCAAAATACGTTGTAAAGTGATCGTATTGTGCTGGTGTGGAGAGAGAGCTAATCAGTATTCCACAATGTACGAAAAGATAAATCACCCACCTGGCATACTTTCTTTTCATAAGGCAGTAGACCATTTTGCTGGGGTCATTTTAAGGTTACATGCCCGATTCATTACGTTTTCAATAAACGTTTGTGGTCCATGACCTTAATTGTCCTTTCACACTGTTAATAATGTATTCTACGAGACCTAGACAGGTACGGGTACAAAGACGGAGCACCACTTGGGGCAAGCAATACCTGTCATATTTCGTCTAAAACGGCGTTAACATTTGATAACCTTACGTCATAAGAAATCTTACTTGTAATCGTTAAATTACAGCATAAATAGAGAGAGAGAGAGAGAGAGAGAGAGAGAGACAGACAGACAGACAGACAGACAGACAGACAGACAGACAGACAGATGCTTTTCCGTCACCACAAAGTTCTGCAATTTTTAAGAGTGATGACCGCCAATGCTGAATTTCATGGAAATATGGAAATATTCAGAAGGACATGTCACCCCTTCTAAATTAAATAAGTAGGTCATCAGCAGCACTAATGCCTAATTTAATGGCTTTATTTCACCACAAAGGTCTGCAAAATATTTAATGTAAATATATGCAGATTTTCACAAGGGTTCCCCTTCTAAATTCAATAAGTAGGTGCAAAGGATCATTCATGCCAAATTTGGTGCTTTAATCCGGCGTTTAACAAAATAAGTTGCTAAACCACCTGACTATACGGCGAAGGTACACTAGCGGTACGCCTACACACAGTAGCTGAGACGAGAGTTACGTTCCGTAACCCCAACTCTCAGTTACAGAACGGAGTGTACTGCCAACTTTAACGTACACATGTAACTCTGTACACTGAGTAACTCAGCAGAGTGTACTTTTGAAATAGGTATACCGGTATAGCAAAGAAGAGATGAACAGCGAAGTTACACGAGAGTACATCTAAATAGAGTTACGCTTGCGGGGAATTTGCGTGTGAAATGAAGTTCTCTTCTTTGCCCGTGCCTTGACCCAGAACACAGTCAGATCAGTGAACGTAGCCATACTTTATTAAAACCGGTTTACACACAATATGTATTGTAAGACTACGACAGCGAATCAAATACACCTTTGGAAAAAAAAAATCAGTTTTGGACTGTTTTCGTCTAAAATCGTTGGATTCCGAAGTGGCAGTACGTGGAAGAGCGATTCATACAACAATCATCACCTTGTCATTTTGAATCGATTCGTTCACCGTTCGTTTGTGTCAGTGGCGGCGTAACGTCCCAGTCGTCTCCGCCACTGAGGGTAAAATAATTCCAAATATATATTTACATAAGCTTACAGTTGTGTCGTGTCTGGGCCACACCGCCACTTCAGTGAGTACAGCCAATCTTTATTAATTCATTATTTTGACACGGAATAATTAGCAAATGGAAATCTAGTTGGTGATTATACATTTGATAAATTAATAACAATGGTATTTGATATTTGGCGCCAAATGTAAATGTTCATTGTTCCAAAATAATGTAAACTGCACCCATATCAGATATATAACAATTGCATTTCATATTCAACACGACTTCTGTAGGTCATGGCAGTTATATGTACAGCTTGATGTTTGCCTTTGGACAGAAACATGCATGTGATAGAGTATAAGGCAAATTTGCACTGACACCGCCATGAATATTGATATTTTTACAGAATCAATTGTTTCTCTTTCACTATTCCATTGTTGTGCTAAAAATAAGCAGGGGGTGTGTAGAAACCATATGCAAAATACGTTGCAAAGTGATCGTATTGTGCTGGTGTGGAGAGAGAGCTAATCAGTATTCCACAATATACGAAGATAAATCACTCACCGGGCATACTTTCTTTTCATAAGGCTGTAGACCATTTTGCTGGGGTCATTTTAAGGTTACATGCCCGATTCAATATGTTTTCAATAAACGTTTGTGGTCCGTGACCCTAATTGTCCTTTCGCACTGTTAATAATGTATTCTACGAGACCTAGACAGGTACGGGTACAAAGACGGAGCACCACTTGGGGCAAGCAATACCTGTCATATTTCGTCTAAAACGGCGTTAACATTTGATAACCTTACGTCATAAGAAATCTTACTTGTAATCGTTAAATTACAGCATAAATAGAGAGAGGGTGAGGGTGAGAGAGAGAGAGAGAGAGAGAGAGAGAGAGAGAGAGAGAGAGAGAGAGAGAGAGAGAGAGAGAGAGAGAGGGGGGGGGTGGGTTGGACAAACAGAGACAGACAGACAAGGAAATATATACAAACGAGGAGTGAAACTTCAAAATCCTAGCAATGAGTGTCGAAACGTCAAATACAATGTACAATAAACTATCTTAGAAATTATTAAGCTAAATATCCACGATTCACAATTCAGTTATCGATGCATTAGTGAACACAGCACTTATCTTATTCAGTGCCTGGGGTCACTAAGTATGGCATATATTGTCCCCAGACACTACAACCCCCTAAACGTAGCACATGCCCCTCCACCCGAGATTAGGAACTCGACTTAAAGTTTCCAGTTTTTCCTACAATCCCTTAAGCTTGCTTTCCCCATTTATTCATAAATGCATTAACAGAAATTGTAAAATTTCAATAATTTCTATAATAATCGCATAATATGAACAATATAGGCATTTCTTTGAGACTGTATAAGATAGTCAGTGAAAATGCAGAATTTGTTAAAAATAGATCACGTGTGTGGACGATATGCATGCTACAATTCTATCCCTAATAGTAAACTAAGGATAGGCAGAAATAAACGATCAAAAATACGCTTTTAAAAATAAATTATAAAACATAAGTGGTAGTGGATTGTATGTTCCGAGGTGGGTTTTTTTTATAGGTATAATGGACCGTATAGGTTCATATAAAGGGCCATGTGGGTTCGTGCCAGGGGTGATACAATTGTAAAGTAATTCAAACACAGTGTGGGAAATCACTTTATCAGAACTAACATTATCATACAGCGAAACAAATGTAATTGATGTTTTTATTTCTATATATGATCTAACATATAAGGTGAAGAATGCTTTTCGCAAACTCCATACAACTGTCATTGCGAGAATTGGATCATTTGGCAGAAGAAAGCCACAATCCAAAATTGACACGGGATGAAGTGGAATTACTAGAAAAAGTTAATAATGGTGACGTGGAGGGAACGAAAACACTATTACATGTAAGGAGGAATCGACTATTAACATAACTTTAAAAGAAAAAACTTGTTTTTTCATCTTGAGGTTCAAACACATGTAGAGTGAAGAAAATTTTCACATGTTGGCGCCATCTTATTTTAGCGAATTCAAATATTTTGACTTCAATATGACAGCTTTTTGTAAATTGATTTATTGGTTGTCACAACATATAGTTACTCATACATTTCAAGTGATATCAATAGTTACATGTTAACGGTTATTTATATTTTGGTGCCAAACTTTTATGCAAAAATTGTAGCAAAATAATTTCAATTTATTTTAGCGCCGAAACAATACTATCACAGTAACTAAATTTGAAATGTTGTATATGCTGATTGTTTAGAGCAATTATGTGAAAATCTACAAGACCCATGATCGAAATGAGAAAAGTAAAACGAAATCAAAGTATATACCATTAGAGGAAACAAATCAATTATTCATTTTTCTTCATTCATTATATATTTTGACATTGACACAATTTTTAAAAAAATCATTTCTAGAATGCATCAGAAAATATAAACGTCAACTGCAAAGGCAAACACGATGGGAAAAGCACCACTCCATTACAAATAGCTGCAAAGAATAATGACTTTTATATGGTGAATTTACTGTTCGAAAATGGAGCAACACATCTGGACAAGCCATTCGTGATAGATGGTAGTTATGCATAATTTCTTTGTCAGGAGCACTTTCAATACGTAAAAATACAATTGTTTTCGTGTACAACATCTTGCAAGATATCTTTTTCTTAATTGCAACCCTTACACAATAGCAATTTCACAATAGTTAACAGCCACTCCCACCAATTACTTACACAGCAAATCAATAATATAGACGCAATGCATTACAAACGAACAATAAAAACGCACAAATACACCATAGAGATACCAGACGTGGAAATATATACGTGAAAACCATAATAGACGGAATTCTTTAAAAGTCATGCGGTTCTTGTCATGAATTTCAAGATATTCGCATACATTGATCTCAGAGATTTACACCAGGCTGGTATTAAAATTAGCTACGGCACGCTGTATAATATTAACAACTACCTTTTTTCTGAGCTCTCAATATTCCCTTGTTATTTCTGTATAGGTCAGACTGAAGACATCACTAGTGATGAATCCAGATTAGACACATATCAAGCTCTTTGTAGTCCTAGCTATATATGCCTGGCTTATGATGATCCCATCATTGCAGCTATGGATTTATCTGCTGAGTTAAGAACGCTTTCCAAATCCAGGGATATTGTTGATACATCAAAGGTAATGGAATATTTCGTAATTGGCGTTACATACGTAGGTCGAAAGATGAATTGAATCCATTGTGTATCGGTTGTTTACGTTGATTAGCAAGTATAAATTTGGTATTATAGTTTTCAATAAGTATTTAAATATATTCAACTATTCAATAACGCAACACGTGTTGTATAGCCTTGGATATCATTCGATTAAATCAATCAGAGTAGACCATGAAATGTTGTAAACATTGCTATAACAATATTGTACAATATTAGAATTGAAAACACATTATCATCATTTTATTCAGTAGCAAATATCAAACTAGTTAGTTCAATTGATCCATTGGCAAGGTCACCACTACTTTAGTTAAGGTTGTATTCTGGAAGATTACTCTCAGTGCTATAAACGTACCACATTAGCATATACACATCGAATTTCAATTTGTTTGTGGGAAAAAAACGCAACTGCTGATCTGCCCATTAGCCTATGACGTCACCAAGTAATGAGATTCGTGTTACTCGTACACTTGCTAAAGACTGTTAAACTGAATAGTATGAAACAATATTCCACACACAGAAATAAATAGTGAACATTGCCGAGAATCAAAAGTTCAACCATTATAAAACAATATTGTATTACTAAGATAGAATTTTAAACATGTTCTCGGGCACAACCCTCGCTTATATGAAAATAATTCAATCAAACAATGAATGTCCCTTAAAATGGGGACCATTGACATCGATGTCTCCTTTGGTTGTTTTTCATAAAAACATATTTAACTGAGCAGTAATGACTATTAATTGACAGACACCGGTTTGGCAAAACGTAAGGTTTATAACACTCGCTTATTTTTGTAACTATACGGGCAATGATACTCCAGGCCATTTGACTTTGAAAAATATCAAGCTTGAGTGGTTCTGTGTGGCAAGAATCAGTTTAGAATGTTAAATATGTAGGACAGTAATTCTAACTGCTACTCAGTAGGATTCACAAGGCTTAAAGACTAACAAGGTTGTGTGGCTCCGGTTACCCGACACCACCTAGATTTTCACTGCCGACCTTAAAACTTTTTATGTAATCGAGGAGAAATTAATAAAATTGCGAAAATTGTGTGTGAAGTCTCATGAGAAATAGATCAGCAACAGGACATTCCACAATATCATATACTAGTATTTAAAGTTAGCGAAGAAATGTGTAATACATTCAACGACGATTTATCAAATGGTGTATATGAACGTACAGTTTGAGAAATTGATGTGAACTTGGAGCATTTTGATGTAGATGAAGCTTTATTCAAATTCAATGATCTTTCTATGGACTAATTCCCAATAGCCTTACTAGATCAAATAAGAAGCGCCCCACACATCATGTAAGTGAGTGGTTTGACGGAGATTGTAGATGTACTAAAGATAATTTTACAGAAAGGTTTTGAGGTTGTTTAGGCGCACAACGTCTTTAAACGTTCTAGAATGTTACAAGAGGTCGAGAAACGATTACAAAATATTGATCAAGAAGAAAATACAACTATGTCGTAGAATTTCAGAGTTCACTAAAGCAGCACAAGACCGGGAAAATAAACGTTATTAGGGTTTTATCAGAGGAACCAGAGTTTCTATTTCGTCTTCCATTAGTTCACTTGGATGGCTCGAGTTTTTTCAAATCTCTATTTAATCCGGGTACCAATCATCTCAATTACGAATACTTCGATAATTCAACCAGTTGGAAACTATTTGAATCCACCGTTGCAAGTTTTGAGAAATGGAGATTTTTCTTCTACCCACAATGATCTGGATTCTGACGACATACTGCATTATCCTATTATCCTATCACATATGAGAAAGTGGAAACAGGTATATACACATTTGAAAACAGGAAAGTCACCTGGTCCTGACAGCATCGCTATATTTTACAAATATTCTTGTCAGAATTTAAATGACATACTTTGTCATTTATTCAACCATTCAACCATTATTTACCTTATCCACAAAAAAGGGTCGAGACAGACAGCAAGTAATTATCATGGAGTATACTTACTATCGATAAAAGTACAATATTTAAAAGAATATTGTATAGTAGACTGTAAATGGGATGGGATAATTGAATACAGGAGAGAGGAGCAAGCTGCTTTTAGGACAGGGTAGTGACAGTACTATAGACAATATTTTCATTATACAAACTCTCATTCAGAAGTACCTGACTAGCAAACGGAGTAGATTCTATTGCGCATTTATTGACTTTTGATAGGGTCGATCGGGTAGCTATGTTTTTCAAAATGCGAGTGTCAAGGGAAATATATATCGAATATTGTACTACATGTATAGTAAGGTAAAGGCATGTGTTTTAACACCCTCGGGACTCACCGAATTTTTAAATTGCCCAGTAGGGGATAGGCAAGGATGTATTCTGTCCCCCGTTCTCTGCTGTTTTCATTAATGATTGGCATGAAGAGCTTAGCTCTGATCATATCCTTGGTAATGATGTTGGGTGTTCAATTGGTTTACTCTAATTGTTTTATCTTCCTTTTGCTGATGACCACCTAGTTTTCATGTCATATAATGCAATTGTACAAATTGAAAGTAAGAAAGTAAATCTTAGTAAAACCAGGTTATAGCGTTGATGGGGGTGTTAACTGCGCATGCCTACCCGTGGCATCTGGACAAGGGGTCAAGAACAATTGACTCAGCAAGCTTCTGAAACTGTACATGCGCCAATGATCAACCTCAGAAATATGGGCCAAGTAGCAATTCCACTGTGTTTTGAAATATTTGACATTAAGAGTCTGCCGATGTTGCACTACGGAAGTGAGATACGGGTTAGCTTGAAGGGCAAGCCATTAAAAA
This sequence comes from Glandiceps talaboti, assembly GCF_964340395.1. NCBI lineage: Eukaryota > Metazoa > Hemichordata > Enteropneusta > Spengelidae > Glandiceps > Glandiceps talaboti. Next base: position 24,675,654 of record NC_135549.1, read on the forward strand.
TATTCAAATTAAGTTTTGTAAATTTTCACTTTCATCACAGACATATTATATTCATGCAGCAGTACGTGGAGAGTTAGGCCGTCCAAGTTTAAGAGCAGTATATATAAATCCTACTATTATAAGAAACTGTGCAAGATATTTATTTTATGCTTTTGTAAAAAAATTAATACTAATTTTACAAGACGTGGAATAAGCACAAACGTTTTCTCTATCGTTAACTTTCGTATTATATTCTTTGAATCTCTCAGATTGTGTGCTATATTATATATTAGCTGTACCTTTGACCTTAGACGTTATCTTGATTTATGTTTATTTCGAGACTGTACAGTGGGCCAGTGGCCAAAATACTCATTGATTAATAAACAATATATTACACCAGTATATTGATGGCGCAAATTGAGAGATCTGATTGGTCTAGACATCGAACTAGCACGTCTAAAACAAGCGATAATGCACGGTTGGCACGCGTCCAAATTTTGTTCGTCTACGAGCGTTGAGTTGTAGTCCGCCTTGATATTGATAGTTAACTCTTTGAATTGTCAGAGGAGGATTTTCCCTCAATGAGACAATATTTTATGAGAAATTATGAAGGAAATTACGAAAGCAACCAAGTCATCGCGTATTTGTTCAAATCATCGCCTACTACATGTACTAAGGTAAAGGCATGCACGAGATCGGTCCCGGCCTCGGCGCGGCTGGAGTGGAAACATCGGTGAGCTTTCCTGTCCTGTCATAAAAATGAAGCAAGTGTAAGAGCTTACACTGGCCGACTTATCATTAATCTAAATATAAATTTGTCTGGGATCCTGTCCTAGAGTATCAGTCATCAATCCAAGAGGGAAATCCTCAAACCCAAAAATCTACTGACGTAACTTCCAGTAATCTAAATACATTGTATTAAATATCAACCTGTCTATCACTTCACCTAGTCGCGAATTCGGCCGGGAACGATCGAAGCACGCTGTATTCAATAAACCACTTCAAGTTTATACCTTAAGTCAAACAGGTTGTTTATTCATCACTATGCACTTTTAATGAGCCGATCAATGTACAGAATTGTTTATCCCGAATCCAGTCGCTGCACGACATTCACGTTGAGGCCAAGATCGGCTGTCTTGAAAGCAGCGTTATTGTTATGCAAATTAGTCACAGAGGCGCATATGAAACGAGAAAACGTTAGTTCTTGTCTTCTTTCCGATATTTTCAATATACTAGTATAATATAATAGCGATAAACCACCCCTTGGGGAAGGTATACCACTCGGTTTTGACCAGTGAATTCAATATATGCACTCGCTATCGCTCGTGCATATATTTCGTTCACTGGTCAAAACCTCTTGGTATACCATCCCCAGGGGGTGGTTTATTGCTTAAATATTATTATTATTATTATTATTATTATTATTATTATTATTATTATTGTTATTGTTATTGTTATTATTATTATTGTATCAGTAAACAGCAATTTAAAGTATAAATCAACCAACCCCTTTTACACTCTTGGTAAAACGGTGTTACATTGTACACTGTAGGCCGAATACGTTACGTTAAAACTGCAGACGAATAAATTTGTCGTGCATCTACTAGAATGCTGCCAAAGTTCAGAAGAAGTGAAAACTCTCCTGATGGGTAACCAAGCTGGGAAAAAGAGCAAACAACGTCTCCCTGTACTTTCAAAAGCCATTGAGACAAAGCAAATGCAGGTATAAAGTCATTTTAATTTATTTGGTACGTTGTCGAAATGTTAGTGAACAAATTTGCATTTGGATCTTTAGAATCTATTCCAGAAAGTTGTTTTTCTCATTATGGATATTAAGGATGGTCATTGATGAATAAGTTTCGAACATGCACCCCCCCCCCCCCAAAAAAAAGAAGAAAAAAAGAATAGATAAATCTCCAAACGTAAAATTGAATGATGTATCTGCATGGATTTCGACCTTAAAAGTGGTTATATCGATCTATTACACTGTTACATTTACAGTTTGTTGCCCACCGTAAGTGCCACAGAATAGCAAGAGACGAATGGTTGAGAGGCCAACCACGATGGCACAGGAGAGATGGTTTTGGATGGACACTTCTTTATCACATTTATTGTTTTTTCATTTATCTTTGCTTTCTGCCGTTCTTAGCTATTATTTATGTCATTGTTCCCTGCTCTCCAGTGCGATATGTGCTTGACACTCCGAAGGCTAAATTCATAATGCAAATACTTTCTTATTTACTCTTCCTAATTTCACAGCTTGTGATGAATATACACTTTGATTTTACAGCTAAAGATCCTAGGCAAATTTTTCTGACTTATGCTATTCTTATTCATAGTATCGCCTTACTTTGGACCGAGATATTAAGAATGTCTCATGGTATGAAAATGTACATGGCTGATTTATGGAACTATCTTCATCTAGTGGCTATATTTTCTGCAATGGTCGACACTGCATTACGGCCAATTAATGATCATGTTTGCTTAAGTGCCTCATTTATTGCCTACTGGAACAGCTCAACAGGTCTTTTTCTCACCTTGTCGAGTCTTCGCCTTCTACATTACCTGTTTTTAAATATTTATCTTGGTCCTATGCTTATGCTATTTGTTGCAATGATATGGGATGTCTTCAAGTTCATCATTATCTTTGCATACACTGTTCTGTGCTTTGCAATTGGATTCTTCTACTTGTATTACAAAAACGTGGAACAATTTTCAAAGTAAGTATACAGAATCCATAAACTAATTATTGTAAACATTCAACTCATTCTTAAGTTCTTCGCAGATTCATCATAACCTTATTACCTACTGTGACATGTATCCGATGGTAATATTTGGCAATAATGTTACACATGACGTAATATTTATAAGGTTAACACATTTTCACTTTCACGAGTGGTCGTTGGTCAATCAGTCGATTGATCAAGCGATTGATCGATTGATCCAGCGATCGGTCACTCGATCGATCGATCAATCAATCAATCAATCAATCAATCAAGCAAGCAAGCAAGCAAGTTCGTGAAGCCAAGTAAAAATAAACCCATCTACTTATCCATCCACCAATCAATCAACCCATCTACTCGTCTATCCACACACGCATACGTAAGTCCATTCACTCGTCCATGTCAATAATCCAACCAACCAACCAACCAACCAACCAACCAACCAACCAACCAACTAACCAACCAATCTACCAACTAACCAACCACCCAACCAACCAACCAACCATGAAAACAGTCAGTCAGATAGTTAGTCTACCTCTCTCCATGTTTATATTTACATTACTTCGATTACTTTGGTATATCAGCTGACAACATACATTCAATTACTACTCTACATTTGTATTTAACATTTCTGTATAGTTGCTTTTGTAGTTTGGCAAAAACCTGGTTTTACTTCCATTAAGGAAAGCCAGGGTTATATTATGCGTCTGTCTGTCTGTCTGCCTGTCTGTCTGTCTGTCCGTCCGTCTGTCTGACTGTCCGTCCGTCCGTCCGTCTGACTGACTCAGTTTGTCTATCTGTTTGACTGAGTCTGGCTGTCAGTCAGTCAGTCAGTCAGTCAGTCAGTCAGTCAGTCAGTAGTCTGTCTGTCTGTCTGTCTGTCTGTCTGTCTGTCTGTTTGTCTGTCTGTCTGTCTGTCTCTGTCTGTCTGACTGACCGACCGTCTGTCTGTGTGTCTCCGTCTGCCTGTCTGTCTGTCTGTCTGTCTATCTGCCTGTCTGATTGACTGTCTGTCTGTCTGTCTGTCTGTCTGTCTGTCTGTCTGTCTGTCTGTCTGTCTGTCTGTCTGTCTGTCTGTCTGTCGGTCTGTCGGTCAGTCTGGCTGTCTGTCTGTGTATCAGTGATTTCAACATATAATAAAAATATAACTGCTTTAATTCTAATGGAACTCGCCACATATTTGTCTTACGGTTTTGACCAGACATGATATGGTTTTGACTAGAATGTGAATTTCTAATTTTACATAATTTGGTACATATATTGATGACTATAAGATGCAAGGATCACACATTGGTTAAGAGTAGCAACTTCAAATTCCACAGAATCTTGCACATCCAGCGATGATAACAAAACACTCATGTCTAATTTGATTTTGTATTCCTCTTCATATATGTTGGTGTTTATGTTACACCCAATCTATGAAACTGCCTAATTCATGAAATGTGCAATGTAACTTTGCTTAGTTCATGGAATGGTTAACCTTATGCAAATGAGAGTACAGATTACGTTCTAAAAGGGCAAAATTAATTTTTGGGGGCAAAAATTTTGAACTAGGGTGTTGATAATCGAACTCTATTAAAACACATGCTACTCTGAATTATAATAAAATATAAATAGTGAAATGATGAGTTTGCAAATACATGATAATAAAGTTGTTTGGTTGATATTTATTTTGTGTGTATGTCCTATAAAAGATACTCATATCATGTACTGGACATATCTTACCATACCCACTTCATCACCAGGGCAACACAATTAACTATTTCATGAACTGGGCAAACTTACCTACCCATTTCATGGATTGGGCAATTTCACAGATTGGGTGTAACATATATATGGTGATATACGAACGGCCCTTGTGGAAGGCAGTCAGTTTAAATCTCTTTTTTTTTGTTGATTGTAGCATGGACGTGAGTATCATGACGCTGATGACAATGATTTTTGGTAGTGATCCCTCAACGAGTATTATTAATGTGAACCTCCCAGACAGCGTATCTCAAGACTGTGATGCGCACTTCGATGGAAATATATATTTTAAGATATTTGGCTATACATTATATGTGACATTCGGTCTATTGGCTTTGGTTATTCTGTTAAATATCTGCATTGCTATGATGTCTGATACTTATTCAAGGCTACAGGTGAGATCCCTTAAGGTTTTGTTGCTATAAAACTTGATCTTAGCAATGCATGACGAAGTAGGATGTATAAGAAAATGTCTGTGATTGATCACTTTTATTGACAATGAGAGATAGTCATTGATGGCAACAGAAACAACGAGTTATTCTACATGTTGCCAAGTGAATACAAATCGTGTACTGGTTAGGGTTAGGGTTATGGTTAACAAAACCATTCAGTATTATTTCAATAGATGTTATGTTGTAACAAATACTTTTAATACTCTCTGTATCAACTACGTACCTACACAGTGAATCTTATATTAAGGTATCTGGAATTTAAAAAAAATTATTCAGTGACTAAATTCCTTAACGGACTGTCAGTGTCTACAGTATGTATTAATTGTAGCACATTCAATTTTGAATGTCAAAAGCCTCAAAGGGTATTTCGGATGAGTTACACACGTAGCTAGGTCGACTTCTCTGAGGAGATTAGGGGTAACACTTGACAACACAAATTGTTTACATTTAACAAGTTTAAAATGACTTGTGAAACAATATCTGGGATTCACTGTCAATCATTTGCAAGACAAAAGTTCTCAGCGATATTTAATGTAATATAAATGGTTTGATTACAGCAAGATATAGATATCTACTGGAAGTTTTTCAGAACTACTGTTTGGCTAGAGTATATGCAAGATGACACCCCTGTATTGCCTGCACCATACAATATCATTCCATCTGTTTCTTGTCTCAAATATCTGTGGTCGAGGTGTAGCCATAATCATTCGGATACAATCCGGAATGATATCGAGGTAATTACGATTATATTCCGTAAAACGTTTTATTCTGTATAATATTGTCCAAGAATACGAAACAATTGTTATTGTTAAGATCTTGATATACTTGAAATTGACCTTGATGTTACAAAATGTTACGAATGTCTTGTAGAATATAGTTGTGTAATACACTCAAGACAATAAATTAAGAAAAACTTAAAACTATATATTTTCAGTGAATGAACTCTCTCTCTCCCCGTTAGTGTTATTCTGTAACATTATTTCAGTGCATTTTATATGTATGTATGTATGTATGTATGTATGTTTGTATGTATGTATGTATGTATGTATGTATGTATGTATGTATGTATGTATGACATCTGCATATATCTTTCTATTTAACTACAACATATACACTTAAATCTGTTTTTGTTATTGTTGCTGTTGTTGTTGTAGAACTATTACCACAGAGTTTTCCTACATAGAACTATTCCATCGCTCTCACCAGAATCCGTTTGTATTGCAGTCAAAAATTATAATGGTTTTTGGTAACTTTCTGGAGGAATACAGATCAAGCAGAACAATCAGTAACCACAGTTGTTTTTGGTAAACTGAATACTTCATGTAAAACTAGTTTTCTATATAACATAACCCTACCTATTATACTATTATCAGGTGTTGATTAAGAGATCAAGCTAATTTGACGCCATATTATTACCTATGAATGACATGAACAACAATATTGTTTGTCTATTTTTTTGAAAATAACAGATGGTCATTTCTGGAGAAACAGATTCTTCAAACAATAAAAGGAAAGATCTATCATATACAGAGGTGAGATGTAAATATTTTTTGTCTTTTCGTTAAGGTATCCAAATTCTTTTATTGTACATTCCAATTTACTTTTATTAATTTTTTCTTCCCAATATATGACCTGGAAATCATAGCTGACGAAGATATTGATGTGCAGATACCTACTAAAGGAAAAAATTACTGAAGGACCTACACAGAGATCCGATAAAGAATCAGACACATCGCAAACTGGTGATGTTCATGGTCATGGAACCTGGTTCTAACACCAAGTAAACAAAAGCAGTTGTGGGTTAGATCTACTCAACACAAAAACACAACATAGTGGTTGGGAGGTAAAGGTCAACTTTCTTTGCAGTTGACAATACAAATTATGCTTTACATAGAAATAAAAAGAGAAAGAAAATTGCTGCACAATGGATCTATAGCTATAGTAATAAAATTATGTAATATACCATGTGACAGCAGCCTAAGTCGAGGCAAACCATATCATATCATGTATCATGCTACATCACATCACATCACATCACATCACATCAAGTCATATCATATATATCATATATCATATGCCACATCTTATATATCATATATCATATCATATCATCATATCATATCATATCATATATCATATCATATATATCATCTCATATATCATCATCATCATCATCATCATCATCATCATCATCATCTTCTTCTTCTTCTTCTTCTTCTTCTTCTTCTTCTTCTTCTTCTTCTTCTTCTTCTTCTTCTTCTTCTCATATTCATAATCACAGCCTCGTACATGTATTTAAACTTCAATAAAGTATGTGGCTGTTAGTGTACACATCATTAAATTAACAAATGACTGATACATTGCAATTGGGAATGGACAGGTTGCTTACTCAGTAATTAAAAATGTTATTTAATTACTCAGGTAATTGCATAATAAACGTTCTGCAGTACAACTATTAGTTGTATTGTTACAGATGAGAGAATACAACTTTTTAATATTCGCTAAGTTTTGATGTTTTGCGAGGTCACCGTGAACTCTCAGCTGTCATGAATTAATACTTAGAACAAATGTTTGCATTTCGCGAATAGTATTCTTCTAAGATGACAACATTAAGTTATTATAAGACCAACAGTGTCTAATAATGACTAATTACAGACACTTGGAAGAACGATGACGTGATCACATTGTTTAGCTAGTTTTCATATTTGTCAATATCATTTGCATTGAAAAGGCGACACTGTAATACTTCCGTTTTAGTCATTCATGGTGCTGATCATTTTATTACCCAACCATTTGAGTGTTGTATATTTTATGTAAGAATTTAATGGAATAATAAAGTTCGGATTCAGTCTTTGGAAGAGACGAGCCGAGGTCAGGAGCTTCGATCTGCTCCCTGAAAACTTCTAAATGATCCAGATTAATTATGAACATTGTGTGTAGTTTGAGCTAATTCCCTAAAAGTCCATCTCGATCCCGTGTACAGAGTGGAGAGAGACAGAGAGAGAGTAACATTGAAGGAGGGTTACGTTAACTGTAGAGGCCCCTCAATTTGTTACATTGGTGGAAAAACCGGCCTTGGACTAGAAGGACCAATGTGTGCGTAATGAGACAAATTTAAACTTATGAAGAATAATTGACAACCTTTGAGAAGAAGAAAAAACAACACCACTGGGTGATCGTGAGTGACAAATCGATGACTCGAGAACTTTTCGAAGGAAACTTTTAATGATTATGTTACAATGCTGCAGGGAATTCAAGTCGAATTAGAACTCGTAAAATATTGCAGTGATGGACTAAGATATCTCAGAAGGAGGGATTGTGTTGCAAAATGTCGAATTGTGAATAAGTAGACAGCGATAGAGACTTTGACAAACGTTGTAGCAGTGAAATTTTCAACGGGGACCGAACAGCTGCCATGCGATTGGAGATATCACGTATCGCACGCTGATGCAGACCGAAGCAGTTCGCATGTGAACTACATGTTTAAGACTTTTGAAGGACAAACAACTCATTAATCATACGGTAGTAAAACCGTTTTCAAAGATTGACATTATTTTATTCCTCGAATTCATTTCTTTTCATGATCAGCAATTTTTTTACTGTGTGTACAGAGAAATGTGTAAGAAATAATAATTGTATGCTCGATTTAGTTTTTGAAATCTATTTCTTTTATCAGAACCATTCCAGTGATACTGTTTTACATATCAACGGTCGCGTACAAGCAGATATAATATAATTGATGATTTATCTATGGAGAAAATTTCAGTTTAATAAGAATATTTATCGGAATATGGAGTATTGGAAACTCCTCGAAGTTTTATTGATTCTGAGTTGTTGTGAGCTGAATACGCTACAGATAAATGCGTTGCTCACACGTTAAGTCGGACTTTGTGATTTAGGGTTCCTGCACAGTAAAGAAAGGAACCAAGTTGATATAGTATTTTATTGAATTTGCAGTACAAGATAACTATTTGAATTCAAATTTGAGTGTAAAACAGAGATCCGACCGAAATGAGCTGTATTATTGTCTATGCAAAAATTCCTTTCAAATTCCGCAAGAATTTCTGAAATGCCTCAAATGCTAAAAACCCGTATGATAACTGCTAGTCCAACTTTTTTTCAATCGTACATGACGTAAAGTTGTTGTTTTTTCACAAAAAAGAATGACACCACTTGTTTAATGAAAATATCATCTATTTCTCGATTTTTGAGTTGTCATTGAAGAGCACCTGCATGATAGATTTTACAAGTCAAAATTCAATAGGGTTTCATTTTTATCTGGGTAAAAGATAGGCACGGCTGTGTGAGTGATTGTATAGTCTGGCCAGACGCTGTATGATAGAGGAGCTGTATGACAGAGGACTCTAAAGGTACTTCTTGAATAACCACTCACATATCGTCAATCTTGAAAAAGATAATCGCTGCAATTCCAATCTTTAAAAGTAAACCGCCTGTCTCGAAATCAGACTGCTGTTCAAGAAATGAGCAGACATCCATAATATTCCAAGTTTAATTTCTGTAATTGTTTGTACTTTTCTCCTTTTCTATCGATTTACAAAATCATAAAAGTAATACATTTATGAAAGGCAATTATTTTGAATATTTTAATGTGTGACAGGGACGTCACACTTTGGGAGAAGGTGATAGTGTTAGGGATGAGAGAATACAACTTTTTAATATTCGCTATATTTTGATGTTTTGCGAGGTCACCGTGAACTCTCAGCTGTCATGAATTAATACTTAGAACAAATGTTTGCATTTTGCGAATAGTATTCTTCTAGGATGACAACATTAAGTTATTATAAGACCAACAGTGTCAAATAATGACTGATTAGGTACCGTTGGAAGAACGATGACGTGATCACATTATTTAGCTAGTTTTCACATTTGTCAATATCATTTGCATTGAATTAAGGCGACAACAATACTTCCGTTTTAGTCATTTATGGTGCTGATCATTTTATTACCCAACCATTTGAGTATTGTGTATTTTATGTTTATAAGAATTTAATGGGATAATACAGTTCGGATTCAGTCTTTGCAAGAGACGGTCCGAGGTCAGGAGCTTCGATCTGCTCCGTGGCAACGTCTAAATGATCCAGGTTAACCATGAACATTGTGTGTAGTTTGAGCTAATTCCCTAAAAGTCCAAGTCGATCCCGTGTACAGAGTGGAGAGAGAGAGAGAGAGAGAGAGAGAGAGAGAGAGAGAGAGAGAGAGAGAGAGAGAGAGAGAGAGAGAGAGAGAGAGAGAGAAACATTGAAGGAGGGTTACGTTAATAGTAGAGGTTACCCTCCAATTTGTTACAGTATATCAACTGTTTTTACAGTCATTAATAACTATGATTTACATATTGTAATATGTATAACCATTGCCTGTAGGTCAGAATAGCTATATTGTGAAATTTTACACTATTGATTGCGATTAAGGTTTTTGTGTAGGCTATTTTTCATCCAATTCTTCATTGTAGGATTATTTTTGTAACTTTATCGAAAATAAAGATACTAATCGGAACCACAAAGTTTCAGTGTTTGTTCTTTTAATATTCACTATAAAATTAAAACATTAAAACATACTCTGTTTACGTTACGGTTATGTCCATGTAGAAATTTGATACCTGGGTATATTATCATACCATATTTGTCATATTTTTCACGTTGGAGAAGGCAATTTCCTTTTTTTTAAAAATGTTGATGCAAATGCTTGTTATTGTTCTTCAAAAGAGCCATTTTTATTGAATCGTGTATCCCGTTTTATACAAAAGTCCAGCTGCCAGAGGTGTTTTTGTTTGTTTGTTTGTTTGTTTGTTTTGTTTTTGTTTTTTGTTGTTTTTTTTTTGGGGGGGGGGTTAACCTTGAAATGTGAGTTATATGATATTTTTTTGCAGATTCCACCTCAGAAAGGTGTCCTGTTAGCATATCTGACGGGTGCCACTCCTGGGCATTTTGTTATATCGCGAGAAAACCAAAATACCAGGTAGGCTTAATACTTACTGCCTATAAAACCATGTCAAAGTTACTGAAAAGTCATATTTACATGTTACACATGGTATGTTATGAATAATCAGTCAATTAGAAATATTTTGTCAAAAGTTCTGGATATTAAAATATCATAATTAGGCCAAGGTCAACAAAATGTCGCCATTTTCAGTTATTATGACGTATAGGTAGTGGATGTGTTTTCAGTGTATCGTGTGGGTACATCCATGTATCATCTAGATTCTATTTATCAAATCAGGTTATGACACCAGTTACACATTATAAGAGTCATGCTGATATTTTGTCTCTAAAACTTAATATATGTAAGTATTTTGTTGAAATTAGTACATATCATAAATCATGATCTGATACCTTAATTATTAGGAAAAAGTGAACACCATGTGTTGATTTACAGTTAGTGATCATAATATATCCACAACAAATCTTGAGCCAAGGTGTTTGAATATAAAAAAAGTTTTTGAACTTCAAGCGTTGTATAAATTAGACCATTTTGACCATAAATAAAATCTAGATGATACATGGTTGTACAAACACAATACACAGAAAACACAGTCACTAACTATAAGTCATAACACCTGAAAATGGCGTCATTTTGTTGACCTTTGGCCTAATTATGATATTTTAATATCCAGAACTTTTGTCAAAATATTTCTAATTGACTGATTATACATAATATACAGCGTGTAACATGTAAATATGACTTTTCAGTAACTTTGACATGGTTTTATAGGCAGTAAGTATTACACCTACCAAACCATGTGTTTACCGGCCCATAGCAATACATGATATTTCGGTTTTCTTGCGATATAACAAAATGCCCAGGGGTGCGTGAGTGGCACCCGTCAGATATGCTAACGGGACACCTTTCTGAGGTGGAATCTGCAAAAAAATATCATGTAACTCACATTGCAAGGTTAACCCCCCAAAACCACCTCTGGCAACTGGAGTACAAAGCAGTACTGACTGTTCGTTCAACTGTCGCAAAATTCCTCTAGAGAGTTTCTGGGCCTTCATCTCATTTATTTCCTCTAGAGAGTTTCTTGTCCTTCATCTCATTTATCCCTATATTAAAACGAACCCGAATTCGTAAGCTAGTAAACTTGAAATGTAGAGACGTTCAAAAACACAGCAAAAAACGGTGGTTTTTTGATAACTTCGTAGATAAATTCGCCTGACGTCCTAGCCCATACAACAACCTTAGGAAAAGAAAGTGCACACAGTATACATGTGTATATAAACACAAAGTGGACATACTAAACACGTCAAATGTATTATTAATATCAACATCCAGATATCTATGATAATAAAACCGGGTTTCTTGAGACATCAACTAAAATGAGTTTTCGTTGGCAAGTAATTTCCTAATCTGAAGGGCACTCAACCAAGAAAACTAATTCCAGCAATTCACCGGAAGAAAAATCACATAATTGTCGACAAAATATCCATCCAGGAAAATTAATCCAAATTAGGAATTTCAGCTATCGATATCAACCTTCACGTTAAACCTATATGACAAAAAATGACAAAAACGTATAGTCATATATCAAGTTTTCTCAAATTGAGAAGAAATAAAGAAGTGTTATTTTTGGTCGTAAATAGCAATAAATCCAATATTGACAATGACACATCTTATCTTGACCAAACTCCCGGGGGGGGGGGGTACTCGGGTTGGTAATAGGTACATATATACCCTGTTGGACAACAATTACAACCACAAGCTCTACTAAAAATTCACAAAGTAGGGGTCAAAAGTCTATATTCCTGCCAGAAACGGGTCAAATCGTCTGAGTTGTCATGAGTTTTGAACACCACGTGCATGCTTCAGTCATCTCTAGTTCATTGGCTGCTCGGGGGCCGATACAAATTAATGTTTGAAAACAATCCGAGGAAACAACCTTGTTCAAAATATGGGGTCAAAGGTCGTACGTGCATTTAAAGAGGTGGGTCAAACCTCTACATAATGCTTTAAAAATTAAGACTTAAAAGTCTACATGAGTCAGAAAGAGGGTCAAAACGGCGGTACATACGTATATACCCTTTCTATGCCCCCCCCCCCCCCCCGGACAAAACTACTGTTATGCTATACTACTCTTAGTTGCCATTTGTATGTCAACATTAATTTTGATTTACCGTATGGGCTGTATAACTTACACACACTAACATCGCTTTACACAGAAGATGTAACATGTATGCAGGTCATGAATTGAAGGAGTACTGGTGGTAGGTTTACCTGAAAGACATATTTTTCCCTGAAAAAATATTGAATCATGTTTACCAGCTAGCACAGTGTGCAATTAAAATTCGCATTTGCTATGGAAATGACACCAGTTTCTAGTACACGTTTTGAGTACCTTAGTTTTACTTGTTTGCTACCATAGCAACCACATTGTTCGTTTCTGATGATATACTTTGATTCACTATGCTTTTAGTAATTTAAGTCATAGAAGAATGTGATTTATCTGTCATGTTTGGTCATTCTCACAAAATGTCTAACGTAACGTATTAATTTGAAATTAATCAAATTACATTGCAAGCACTGCGTGCAATGGGAATTCTTAAACGCTATCGATATGTGTACTTTCTGAACAAGATTACATTGAAAGGTATTTTACAACAATAGTATCCTAACAGTTATGATGGATATTTATGGATTTAATGGGTAACATATTTATGTTTCAACAATTATATGGCTTATTACAAACTGTGATCATATCAACAACTTCCAATTGGAACCACCTCCGATACAGGTATTCATTTATAATATAATTGACACAGTGACTATTGTCACTTTGCCAGTGTAATTTATTCGCGTTATTCGGCGATAGCATTAGGCTTTACGTGAATGTGGAACAAAAGGGAAAATCAGCACAGGGATTAACCAATGGTCCCCGAGGGTTAACAGAACACTACCTAAAAATAGTTACTCAATCGAAACCTAAACAGCTGTTTGCAGTCGCTTTTGAAAATGCCGTCAAGTAACCATGTTTGTCACAGAAAATCAACAGATTGCAGTGAATTACAAAGGTGAGAATTGTACATGTGAATCTTTATCATCACATTCTAAGTAAACGTTACAAAGGATGTGGAAAATACTCAAATTCTGACATCCCAACAGCAGCTGGTCTCGTCATAATTGCAACAGTAAGTCTGTTTATCTCGCTTGTCACGCACGAGTATTATATTCATACAATAGTAATATTCGCAGGTATTTAGTCAGCATAAAAATATATATATACTGGTAATATGGATGTTATCAAATACTCGTACCTTTGATACATGCGTTGTTCCTGGTGATACTTAATGTTATTCCTGTTAATTATGCCGAGTCCTTATGTATAGTTTGTGCACACAATGTATCGATATCGATATTCATCGCCTAATATTAGAATGATACAAATGAAAGTCTTTTTTTAATATGTGCCCGGGTCCTGACACAGATGAGTCAGATCAGTGAACTCAACTCTACTTTACTTCAAAGCCGAGTCACACACTAAGCTTATTATATCTCTTTGACACAGCAGAGTCAATTTTGGATTGTTTCCGTCTACAATCATTAGATTCCTATGTGTAAGTAAGTAAGTAAGTAAGTAAGTAAGTAAGTAAGTAAGTAAGTAAGTAAGTAAGTCTTTTGCCATTCGGAATGATTCGTTCACAGTTCGTTCGTGTCAGGTATAATACTTCCTACATATTTACATAGAAGAATGGTGTCGTGCCTGGGCCACACCGCCACTTCAGTGAGTATATTTTAATCTCCCTGTTAGCTTGACACGGAATGATTAGCACATGGAGATATAGTATGTTTGATAAATTAATAATATTGGTGTTTGATAATTGGCGTCGAATTGAGCTAGAGTATTATAAACTACACACGTTAGATATATAAAACAGATGATTTCCAATTCAACACGATTTTGAATAACTCGTGTAGGTCATGGCAATTAATTGTATACACTGCTCGATGTTTGTCTTTTGACAGTAAAATGTGGTAGACTATTATTAGCAACATTTGCATTGGCAGTGCCAGCAGTATTTATTTCGCCATTGTAATTCCATTATCTTGCTAATAATAAGTAGAGTGTGTATGAAACATCTGAAGAGAAAGAGAGACAGGGACAGACACACAGACAGGCATGTGAGGAAAAACACATACATACATACATACATACATACATACATACATACATACATACATACATATATACATACATACATGCATGCATGCATGCATGCATACATACATACATACATACATACATACATACATACATACATACATACATACACACACACACACACACACACACACACATACATACATACATACATACATATATACATACATACATACATACATACATACATACATACATACATACATACATACATGTGGGGAAGAGTGATAAACAGTCGGTCAGTCAGTCAGACAGACAGACAGACAGACAGACAGACAGACAGACAGACAGACAGACAGTCGTTCGTGCATTTTTCGCTACGTGTCATCTGAAACAAAGTCGTCGCCTCGCTCCGTAGTACTGAATACTAATGCGTACTGGTAGGAACCGCGAGTGCCGAAGGTTATAATGCACAATACACTACATTGCAAATTATTAATGAAATATCCATCAATAATAATTAAGTTATCGATGCGATAATATACAGCACTACTGTTGGTCCATACCCGGGGTCACTGAAGATGGGATACAGTGTCCCCAGGTACTACAACCCTAGACTTAACACCTGCCTCCTCATAGTCCATTGCTTTTCGGAATTCCTTATCAATGTATAAAAGTTAATTGTAGAATTACAGTAATTTCTCCAATAATCAACCAATTTGAACATTATAGGTAATTCTTTGAGACTGTATATAATAGTAAAAAAATGGAATTTGTTAAAAACAGGTGACATGTGTGGCTGATCTGCATACTACAATTGTTGCCCTTATATTAAACTAAGGACAGGGAGAAATAAATGTAAACATATATAATCGCATGTAAAGAATATATACATCATTACCCTAAACACCTTTAATTAAGTTATAGTCCTAAACCTAGGCAAATGTACACCTGCAGAAAAAAGTAGCAAATGTTTTCATTGAAATCTTACTCATCATTGTTATCATAAACACAAAAGTATAACTCTTAATGAAAAAATATATTAGACTGTACGCTACTTCCATGCCCATTCATTATCAAAGTAATCTGAAAATTATTCGGAGAAAGAGAAAAATAGAAAAGCTAGCAGTTCGCGCTTTCGTTTACAGTGTGGAGAGTCATGATCACCAAATTGTTAGAATGACCGGATTAAATCTGCAAGTTGCAGGTTCAAGAACACCACTGCAAGTTTTTTTACTGTAGAACTAATTCGGGAAAAAATTGCAACACAATTGTGGCCTAGCTTGTCAACCACGCTCTATAATTGGGAACCTGGTACGATAGAGCTTGCAATGTGAATGTTTTGATCCTGTGGTTTACTAGAGGCTTATATGAATGGTACGCTCCGAGGGAGTATAGGAAATATTAAGGAGAATGTAGATCTGTCAGTGGTAATAATTGTAAAGTGCTTCAAACCCAGTTAGTGTGGGAAACCGCTATATTAAAACTAACATAACTTTACTAATTAAAGGTATTTAAATTGTTTGTTTTTAGATCACAAAAGTTACTACCTTGAGACTTGACTGTATATGAACTGAATGACATAAAGTGAAGAATGTTTTTTGCAAATTCCATCCAATTGTCTTTGCGGGAATGGAATTATTTGGCAGAAGAAAGCCACAGTCCAGAATTAACACA